>NC_141991.1:244690337-244850651 GCF_049901715.1 Pseudonaja textilis | reverse complement strand
GCTAGGTTTCATCTGGGTGCCTGATTCGGGTGTGTTTGAGCTGGAGGTATCAGGGGGGATCTGTTTGTGCCCAGGTGTTTGCCTGGCTAGTGGTATGGAGATTTTTTTGTTGGTGAGTGCAGGCTTCCAAATAATTGACAGTCTGGTGGAGTCATCTCTTCTATTCATGCTTTCAGGTCTTTTTTCAATCTCTATGGCTTCTCTGATAATTCTGTGGCTGGGGTTTTCTATAGTGCCATTGAAGTCGATGCTATGACCTGTTGCTTTCATGTGTTGGACTAGTGAGGAAGTTTGTTCCAGCTTTTTTACTGCATTTTTGTGTTCATCCAGGCAGGTACTTATTCTTCTATTGGTCTGTCCAATGTATGTGGCAGGGCATGATGCACAGGGGACTTCATATATGCCTTGGTTTTCCAGGTCAATTTTATCTTAGGGGTTTCTTAGGATGGCTGCTATTTTTCTGTCTGTTTTGAAGGCAGTCTTGATGTGATGCCTGTGTAGTATCTTACTGATTTTGTCTGTAGTACCTCTTATGTAGGGCAGGACAGCTGTTTAAAAGCACAACTATAATGACGTGGGAAAATACCCGAACAAAGCTGAATACCATACATATAAATACCAGTGAAAACTTAAGAAAACAAATATGTGTGTGTGTGTGTGTGTGTGTGTGTGTTAAAAAGTATGAAAAGTATCACCAATGGAATTTCAGGAATTAAGCTTTTTTTCAATTCCACGACTCCCCATTGTGGAATGACCAGGACAAGCATGTTTTTGTTCAGTTTCAGTTGTTAGGCTGGCTATTCTGAAACACACATACACACATACTGTGTGACACCTGTGCTGTTGACAGGGCATCATAGTGCTAGAACATCTTTATTGATGCTGGGCTAGCCAAGCGAAAGACAATTCCATCTGCTAGCCTCAATTTGCAAGGGACATCGGCAACACATCTTACAGAGTTGTGAGCAAATGAGGTTTGACCTCATTGTTAACAAGGTTGAAATGCCAGGTTTGTCACCAGGGGGCACGACCCTTGTTCATTGGCTGGCCTGTTATATTGTCTGTTCCAGCTTCTGCGATTGGTGCTTAATCAGAAGTGTTTCCCGCTCTTTTCCCTTTCTCACATGATTTCCACCCTCCACAACCAACTTTGCATTTCCAAGTGGGTTCATTATGAAGTGTGTTTTTAGCAATCTGGTCTTGACATTTCGCTGTCAGCTTTTCAATGGTTGGTTAACCTGGTCCCCGCAACCCATTGCAAACAAAAAAAAAAATGTGATCACACCAATTAGGCTGTTTGTTCAAGCTTTGGTCTGCTAGATGGGCAAACTTGGAGATGGCTTTTGAACCATGTGAATGAAAATGAGGAAGCACGTGTGGGCTGGCTGTTCCCTGAACAAGAGCTAAGGAAATGTTCACGATGCTGTATGGTTCAGAGGTAGAGGCTCTAAGGGGATGTAGGTTTGTGTCATCTTCTTCCTGCCAAAGGCTAGGGGAGACATGATAGCAGGGTTCCAATATTTGAGTAAGAGAGAGAAGCTATTTTCCGAAGCACCCAAAGGCCAGACAAGGAATAATGGATGAAAACTTTATTTTTATTTTATCTATTTTGATTTGTCAATCACTTATAAGATAATAGGTATAAGTATATACATAGTTATGAATACATGAAATGGGTACATGTAAGAAAAATAAAAGAAACAATAGGACAAGGGACGGTAGGCACATTGGTGCGCTTATGCACGCCCCCTACAGACCTCTTAGGAAAGGGGTGAGGTCAATAGTAGACAGCCTAAGGTTAAAGTTTTGGGGGTTTGGGAAAGAAACCACAGAGTCAGGTAGAGTATTCCAGACATTGACCACTCTGTTGCTGAAGTCGTATTTCCTGCAATCAAGTTTGGTGCGGTTAACCTTGAGTTTGTATCTATTGTGTGCTCTTGTGTTGTTATGGTTGAAGCTGAAGTATTCATTGACAGGTAAGTCATTGCAATGTATGATTTTATACACCATACTTAGATCAGACCGAAGACGGTGTAATTCAAGGTTTTCTAGGTCTAGAATTTCAAGTCTGGTGGCATAAGGTATTCTGTAATGAGTAGAGGAGTGGAGAACTCTTCTTGTGAAATATTTCTAGACTTTCTCAACCGTGCTAATATCAGATACATAATGTGGGTTCCAGACTGATGAGCTGTATTTGAGTATTGGTCTAGCAAATGTTTTGTATGCTCTAGTTAGTAGTGTGATATTACCAGAGAAAAAGCTACGTAGGATTAGGTCAACAACTGTTAATGCCTTTTGACAAACTGACGAAGGAGAGATTCAACCTAGAAATAAGCAGAAATTTTCTGACAGAAAAATCAATCCATGGAACAGAAATTGCCTTTAGAAGTTGTGGGAGCTTCACCAGTGGAATCTTTCAAGAAGAGACTGGACTACCACCTGTCAGAAATGGTGTGAAGTCCCTTGCTTGCTTCGGTTGGGGATTGGATTAGATGACCTACAACAGAGGTGGTATTCAACAGGTTCTGATCAGTTCTGGAGAACTGGTAGAGGAAATTTTGTGTAGTCCAGAGAACCGGCAAATACCGCCTCTAACTGGCCCTGCTCACATCTTTTCTCTGCCTCCCAAGTCCCAGCTGATTGGCTGGGTCTTTTTTTGTTGTCCTGCACAGGAGAACAGAGCTGGAAATCAGGTTAGTGGGGTGGGGAGGGAATGGGGATTTTGCAGTAAGCTTCCCCTGCCATGCCCACCAACCCACAACCACCAAGCCACGATCACCAAGCCACGATCACAGAACTGGTAATTTGTTTTTTTAATCCCACCATTGACCTACAAGGTCCCTTCCAACTCTTAATCTGTAAAGTAAAGTAATAACACTGATTGGTCGGTCTGAAAGATCATCTGAAGGAATCTCTATGATTCTATCTGTAGATAAAAATCTGAAGAAGACAATTTAGAGATCGAAATTCTGTCTATTGTCTCTGAGTCCTGGATAAAATAAATTAGAGGAAAGCAGATTGTGAACAACTAGTAGAAATTATTATTTTTATTTCTAAATAGTTTTTAAGGAAATGCTAAAATGCTCTTTGTGGGGAGCAAGGTAGAGGTTTTTTTATACTTTGCAACTGACCTCATCTTGTTCTTTTCTACTTTTCCTATTTTTTTAAAAAAATGATTGCTATTTCTAACTTTAGGGTTATTTTTTGTTGTTTTTTGATGGATTTTGACTGTAGTTGTGTTATTGTTCTTGCTGTGATTGTGATTGCTTTTAATCTAGCCAGGGATGTTTTAATGTTGTTTTTAATACTGTATATAAGTCACCAATATTTTTTTGGATTGTGGCAGAGCAAAAGTTTCATAAATAAATAAATGAAATAATAAAAGCAGATTTCCAAAGGAGTTGGTGGGTTTCTCCTTACTGGATTGAAGCAAAGCTGGACAAATATTTACTTGAGTTGTTTAAATTTAGATTCCTGAATGGAGGATGGAATTAGACACAACAGTCTAACCATATTGTTGTAACTCTAGGCTTTTCTGACAGAAAAGCAGATAATGAGGGAGATTATCAGAAAAGCAGATAATGAGGGAGATAATGAGGTAAGTCCTTGACTTACAACAATTCATTTAGTGATGGTTCAAAGTTACAATGGCACAAAAAAGTGACATGATGTTTTTTCAAAGTTATGATTTTTGCAGCATCCCCATGATCAAGTGATCCAAATTCAGATGCGTGACAAGTGGTTCATACTTATGACCTTTGCCGTATCCCAAGTGCCATGTGATCACCTTTTGCGATCTTCTGACATGCAAAGTCAATGGGGAAGCCAGATTCACTTAACAATCGGGTTACTAACTTACCAACTGCAGTGAGTTGCATCCAACTCACTTAACAGCTGAGGCAAGAAAGATCATAAAATGAGGTAAAACCCACTTAACAAATGTCTCACTGAACAATAGAAATTTTGGACTCAATTGAGGTTGTGAGTCAAGAACTACCTCTAATAGTTTAGATATCACACAAAGGGTGTTTTTGGAAGTGATGCAATTTGGGCGCTTATGTTTGTAAAGTCCTCTTTTATTCCCAAAGTCAATAAATTACAATGTAAACAGTATCTGAACATCAGCGAGACAAAAGAGATGGTGTTAGACTTCCGGAAGAACAATGAGGAACCTGCCCACTTTACAACGAGGAGGGTTGTTTCTTCCTTGAAATTCCTGGGAGTCTACTTTAGCAAAGATCTCACCTGGAAAATCAACACAACCCAGGTGGCCAGAAAGACCCAACAGAGACTCCATTTCCTTAGGGTCTTGTGAAAGAATAAAGTGGAACAATGATTGATGACCTCCTTTACTTGTCCACAATAGAAAGCATCCTCACATATTGCATGACGGTGTGCTATGCTGGCTTGACAGCCACGGATAGAAAGACATTACAGAGGTTGGTGAGCACAGCACAAAATATCGTGGGCTGTTCCCTGATACCACTAGATGACCTCGCTAGGGCTCTCCGCCTTAGAAGAGTGAGGAAAATCCTCAGGGATGACTCACATCCCAGTCAGCACTTCTTCACTCTCCTACCATCAGGTAGGAGATAGAGAACCATAGCCAGCCGCACCAATAGGCTGAAGAACAGATTCTACCCGTGGACTGTCAGACTCCTGAACGGAAAATAACTTCATGTCAACATAGTACGATAGACTTGCAGGGCTGTGCAACAAGGTCACCTAGTGTAATAAGATTGGGTCCGGGTTAGGGACTTCTGTCCTCACTGTGAGTTGTGTTGGAGTGGGGGATGCACAAAGGGAGGCTCAGCCAATCTCATTGTACACGTGTTGTACTCTGACAATAAAGGTAACAATAATAATATAATAAGCAGCTGAATCCTTTCAAAGGCCTACGACACTAGAAGAATAATCTATAGTGTTCAAAAATTGGCTTTGTGGCATGGAAGCTTATACTATAACAAATGGGGCTTCCAGTTCTTCAGTAAAGCTTCAATTTAAGATTCCCCTAAAAGGGGAGAGTAGCTTCAATGCAGTGAATGAATTTTGAGAGCAGTGGCTTTACAGCTTTGCAAAGCGTTTCACAGATTTTGGTAGATTTTTTTGCTGTTTCATGACACAATGTACAATTTTTCAACTTCATGTCCATAGACGGAGAATGTCAAAGCAGGGGTAGCAGAGGGATGAGCTCCTTGTCACTGACATGAGTAGCCTGCTAGTAGATTTCATCACCTCATTATTTCCTCTGCCTATCAAAACGCTTTTGGATGGCAAAAAGGCTAATGTGATTTGGATGTCGCTCACTTCTTCTTCAGCATGGCCACTCACAACTTTAGCTTCTCTCCCTGTTGTGCTAATAGATTGTTAACTCCTTTTTGCCAATGCAGATAGTCCTCGAGTTACAACCACAACTGAGCCCAAAAATGTCTGGTTTGGTTCTGCAACCCAACAGGACAGACACAGACTTCAGAGGATAATTAGGACTGCAGAAAAACAATTACTACCAACCTGCCTTCCTTTGAGGACCTGTATGCTGCATGAGTCAAAAAGAGGGCTGTGAAAATATCTACGGACCCCTCACACCCCGGACATAAACTGTTTCAACACCTTCCTTCAAAATGACACTATAGAGCACTGCACACCAGAACAACTAGACATAAGGACCGTTTTTTCCCAAACGCCATCACTCTGCTAAACAAATAATTCCCTCAGCACTGTCCAACTATTTACAAAGTTTGCACTACTATTACTATTAATCCTCCCATCCTTCCTTTCACCCATCCCCTCCCACTTGTGACTGTATGACTGTAACTTTGTCTCTTGTATCCTTACGATTTATATTGATTGTTTCCTACTATGATTTCATTGCTTATTGTACCCTCTGACTATCATTAAGTGTTGTGCCAGCCAATAAACACTCTGCTAGCTCCATTCAGTTTCCCAGTCTCCATTCTGCAAGGGATTATTGGGTCGTTAAAAGAAGATGATGATGATGAACTATGTTGCAACATTTGCGTAAAAATGGTCATAAGTCACTTTTTTCAGTGCTGCTGTAACAACTTTTTTTTCCTTAGTCAACTCATTGCTGTTTAACGTTTAAATTTTTTAAAAATCTTTATTGAAATTTGAAACATTAAAATACAAGTAAATCTAAAAATAACTTTTTACAAAACTTAGTGCTGTTGTAAGTTCAAATGGTTATTAAATAAATGATTGCAAGTTTACTACCTGAAGAAACCTGGGAGTAAACTCAGCTCCTAGCCCTCTGAATATGGGCTCAGGGTGGGCCTTGTCTGAATGGGTGGCTAATACAGGCACTGCTTCCAACTCTTACTATTTGTAAGAGTAGAGAAAGGATTTTAACTCCAGATAAGTTGTCAAGAATATATCAAGGCATTTCAAATGAATGTTGGAAATATAAATGTAAAAAAAGGACTTTTTATCATTTATGATGGACATGTGATAAAGCAAAGAAATATTGGAGTAGGATACATATCTTAATATAGAAAATTCTTAAAGTGAATACAACGTGACTTTTCTTTGGGGTTTAATGGATTGCTACAGGTTCACACCAGTTCAGGCGAAGCAGTTGTTAATTTTATGGACAGTTCGGCAAACCAGCAAATCCTATCCCTGGCTGGCCCCACACACCCCACCCCACACATTCCAAGAGTCCCCATGCAGCTTGTTTAGGATTCCATGTGGAGGCTCGGGGAGGGCGAAAAATAGGCCTCCCGGAAATACCGGAAGTGCTTAAACGGGCCCGTTTTTCGGCCTCCTGAGGCCGTAGAGGCTTCCGTCGAGCCGCCGGGAGAGCGAAAACGGCCTCAAATGGGCTGAAAATCAGCTGGGAGGTGCGCATATGTGCAGGGCAGGTAAGGGGGCAAGGCGGGGGTGTTGCGCGCACATGCACAGGGAGCAGGGCGCATTGCATTGTGGACACCGGCACACCACAACAATAAGGTGCTCATGCATGCTTTCGGCACACCACAGCAAAAAGGGTTGCCATCACTATTATATATGTTAATGGCAGCAAGACTGCTTTATGCACAGAAGTGGAAGGTCACCTCAATCTTCACAATGGACGAATGGCTGTTTTGATCAGAGACAAAAAAATACAAATACTTTTATTTCTACTTTGTGCTTGAGGTGGAAAAAAAACGAATTTTGATTTTGGATTTTAGCAATTAGATCAATTTGTTGTTATGGAAATAGCCAGTTTATACTATTATGTAAAAGTAAAAAGTTGACCTTTAATGTTAATGGCTTATTCTATAGCATCAAAGGGAGTCGGAAGTCGATGCCTTTTTTTTTTTCCCCTTTTCTTTCCCTTGCTTTTCCTTTCCCTTTGTTCTGACCCAAGCCTTGTTCAAATCAAACAAACACAATACATGTATAAAAACAAACCTTTTTAATGAGGTGCTGTGATTTCTGTTCATTCACAGCCAAGAGTCATTCAAAACTAATTGTCCCAGATAAGAGCCAGCCCTTTCAAGGTTGTGAAAGGCTGCCAAGAACAAAAGACTAATTGCAGATAAATATCCCAAGCCAGAAGTTTCCAAAAACAAACCAGAGAAAGCAGGGCTTCAACGAGAACTCTGAATAGAAAGAACTTCTTTGCTTCCTGCAAAGAAGCCAACCCGAAGGCTGGCTTTTATCCCTTATGGGAGGGGCCATCACCTTGCAGCCTTATTTCCGAGTTGCCCATGCTGCTTCAGCTGCTCTTTCCTTCTAACAGTCCTGCGTGCACGCGCACTGGGCACAGGCTCCCCGGTGTCCTCTTCATCACTGCTGCCAGACTTCATGACCTCCAAAGGCAGCACCCCACTCTCCAATAGTCCTGGCCCCATCCCTGCATCACACGCAGGCCCCTCATGCGAGTCCTCGCTCTCCAAGACCTCAGCCATCTGCACCTGCTGCCAGCAAACCACAACACCTTTTTCCCTTCCCGATTTTCCCTACTCTTTGTGTTAAGTTTGGGAAATGAGAGGCTGATCAGCAACTGGTTGGACCCCGCAGCCTGCTTTTATAGCTGGCTGCTGGGGAGAACCAACCAATGAGTGAGGGGAAAACGCCCGCAAAGTGAATGGGCCTGAGTGAGAACTCCTAGAGTTCCACGGACATAACACCCTTCCCCCAGATGCGAACACGCATAGTCTTTGAGGTAGACAGGAGGTTTATGCTGGCGCCCAGAACGGCGCAACTCTGGTGGGTTGTCTGTCAGTTCAGAGTCTGTAGGGGAAGGCAGGATCGGTAGGAGTCACTAACACGCCCTCGGATCGGGTTGGTTCGGGACTCGTAGGGCTGGTCACTGGGGGCGTGCTCCCGTTGACGGGTTCAGACTGGTCAGCCATCTGGATGCCGCTGTCCGTGTTCGGATTCCCCAGAATGGCTGCTGGCGTAAGCTGGTCACCGGGACTGATGCTGATGTGGGGTTGATGCTGAGGCCTCGCTCCGGTCTGCAATTCTGGGTCGCTGCTGGCGAGGGTGCTGTGACGCCTACGCAGCTGGTCCAGGTGCCTTCTCCATACTCGGCCGTCCTCCAGTCTGACTCGATATGACCTGGGTCCAGTGATGGCCACGATCTCGCCCGGGATCCACAAAGGGTCTCCAGCGAAGTTCCTCGCGAATACGGGTTCCTGTAAGATAAATGTCTAACCCCCGATGTGGAAGCGAGGGGAGAGTCAGGGCAGTAATGTGGGTGAAGTCTGTCCAATACAGTCCTCAGGCGCCTGCCCATCAGGAGCTCAGCTGGGGACTTATTGGTGACTGAACACGGAGTTGAGTGCTGGCTCATCAGGAAACGCGATAGTTTGTGGTGCCAGTCATCCTTGCTAAACCTAGCCAAGGCTTCTTTGGTGGTTCTGACAGCTCTTTCAGCCAATCCGTTACTGGCAGGATGAAATGGGGCCGTGAAAATGTGGCGGATGCCCAGGTTGGCAGCGAAACAGCTGAACTCGGCTGATGCGAACTGTGGGCCATTGTCGGAAACAATGGAGTCGGGCAGCCCGTGTGTTACAAACAGGCGAGTTAATACCTTAGTAATTGCGAGTGTGGTGGTCGTGGATAGCTGTGCCACGTCAATCCATTTAGAGTAGGAGTCCACGACCACTAGGAACATTTTCCCATGCAATGGGCCGGCTAGGTCGATGTGAATTCTGGACCACGGAGCGCTGGCGCTTTCCCACTTAGTAGGGGTGGCAATCTGTGAAGGTCTGGGAGAATAGTGGTTAGTAAGGATTTCTAACAGTTCAGACCATGGAACGTTTTTTAACTCACGTGGAGCCACGAGAGCTGTGGCAGTGTCAAAGACGATGGCTCCACAGTAGATTAGGAAATATGATTTTTTCCGGTGCTCCCCAGCATCAGCCAGCCCAATTGCATCGATGTAATGGTTAAAGCGGTTTCTTGTATGATTCCCACTTCTCCTCATCCGGTTTGAACGCTGGGAAGACTGGATTGGAATTCATGGTGATAAGATCGGTTGTACAATCTGTGGAAAAAATCTCTCTGGGGCAGCAGCAAAGTTTCTAGTGCCTGTGGCAGGCAAGTGATTTCAGCTCTGAGGAGGCTTTGTCACAATCCTCTCTCTCTCTCTGGGCAAAACACGAGGTTAGGCTGTCAGCCGTTGGCAACGTTTTGAAATTCGCGCCTTCGTGCAAGGCGTCAGTGACTTGACTTACAGCACCGCGCTGTACCTTTTAGGTTTGAAATTCAAATGACAGCCGTTTTGAATTTCGCTACTTAAACAACGAGCGGCTGCGGCTCGCAGCGCTTCACTTTTCCTGTAGCTGGGCTAACAAGCGGCTACAGACGCTTTTACTATCGCTCGGCTGACCGCTTTCTCTGGCTGCGGATCAGCGTTTCGCTTCGCTGCTTGCTGACCGCTTTCTCTGTCGGCGGATCAGCGTTCGCTCGTTGTTTGCTGACCGCTCTCTCTGGCTGCGGATCAGCGTTGCTTTATCGCCGCCGATCGCTCTCTGGCTGCGGATCGGCGGTTAGTGACTCAGCGGTTGCATGGTGCTTCTGGTAGCCATCCCATCCTCGCGCCAGTGTTAAGTTTGGGAAATGAGAGGCTGAACCAGAGCATGAGTGCAACAATACTTTATTATAGCAATAAAGGACTGACCGTGCTTGCCAAGCCTGGAAATGGCTCGCAGCGATCAGCAACTGGTTGGACCCGCAGCCTGCTTTTATAGCTGGCTGCTGGGGAGAACCAACCAATGAGTGAGGGGGAAAACGCCCCGCAAAGTGAATGGACCTGAGTGAGAACTCCTAGAGTTCCACGGACATAACACCCTTCCCCCAGATGCGAACACGCATAGTCTTTGAGGTAGACAGGAGGTTTATGCTGGCGCCCAGAACGGCGCAACTCTGGTGGGTTGTCTGTCAGTTCAGAGTCTGTAGGGAAGGCAGGATCGGTGAGGGGAGTCACTAACACGCCCCTCGGATCGGGTTGGTTCGGGACTCGTAGGGCTGATCACTGGGGACGTGCTCCCGCAGACGGGTTCAGACTGGTCAGCCATCTGGATGCTGCTGTCCGTGTTCGGATTCCCCGGAATGGCTGCTGGCGTAAGCTGGTCACCGGACTGATGCTGATGTGGGGTTGATGCTGAGGCCTCGCTCCGGTCTGCAATTCTGGGTCGCTGCTGGCGAGGGTGCTGTGACGCCTACGCAGCTGGTCCAGGTGCCTTCTCCATACTCGGCCATCCTCCAGTCTGACTCGATATGACCTGGATCCGGTGATGGCCACGATCTCGCCCGGGATCCACAAAGGGTCTCCAGCGAAGTTCCTCGCGAATACGGGTTCCTGTAAGATAAAATGTCTAACCCCGATGTGGAAGCGAGGGGAGAGTCAGGGCAGTAATGTGGGTGAAGTCTGTCCAATACAGTCCTCAGGCGCCTGCCCATCAGGAGCTCAGCTGGGGACTTATTGGTGACTGAACACGAGTTGAGTGCTGGCTCATCAGGAAACGCGATAGTTTGTGGTGCCAGTCATCCTTGCTGAACCTAGCCAAGGCTTCTTTGGTGGTTCTGACGGCTCTTTCAGCCAATCCGTTACTGGCAGGATGAAATGGGGCCGTGAAAATGTGGCGGATGCCCAGGTTGGCAGCGAAACGGCTGAACTCGGCTGATGCGAACTGGGGCCATTGTCGGAAACAATGGAGTCGGGCAGCCCGTGGTGTTACAAACAGGCGAGTTAATACCTTAGTAATTGCGAGTGTGGTGGTCGTGGATAGCTGTGCCACGTCAATCCATTTAGAGTAGGAGTCCACGACCACTAGGAACATTTTCCCATGCAATGGGCCGGCTAGGTCGATGTGAATTCTGGACCACGGAGCGCTGGCGCTTTCCCACTTAGTAGGGGTGGCAATCTGTGAAGGTCTGGGAGAATAGTGGTTAGTAAGGATTTCTAACAGTTCAGACCATGGAACGCGTTTTTAACTCACGTGGAGCCACGAGAGCTGTGGCAGTGTCAAAGACGATGGCTCCACAGTAGATTAGGAAATATGATTTTTCCGGTGCTCCCAGCATCAGCCAGCCCAATTGCGTCGATGTAATGGTTAAAGCGGTTCTTGTATGATTCCCACTTCTCCTCATCCGGTTTGAACGCTGGGAAGACTGGATTGGAATTCATGGTGATAAGATCGGTTGTACAATCTGTGGAAAAATCTCTCTGGGGCAGCAGCAAGTTTCTAGTGCCTGTGGCAGGCAAGTGATTTCAGCTCTGAGGAGGCTTTGTCACAATCCTCTCTCTCTCTCTGGGCAAAACACGAGGTTAGGCTGTCAGCCGTTGGAACGTTTTGAAATTGCGCCTTCGTGGGCGTCAGTGACTTGACTTACAGCACCGCTGTTGTACCTTTTAGGTTTGAAATTCAAATGACAGCCGCTTGAATTTCGCGCCTTAAACAACGAGCGGCTGCGGCTCGCAGCGCTTCACTTTTCCTGTAGCTGGGCTAACAAGCGGCTACAGACGCTTCTTACTATCGCTCGGCTGACCGCTTTCTCTGGCTGCGGATCAGCGCTTTCGCTCTCGTTGCTTGCTGACCGCTTTCTGTCGGGCGGATCAGCGCTCGCTCTCGTTGTTTGCTGACCGCTCTCTCTCTGGCTGCGGATCAGCGTTGTTCTATCGCCGGCCGATCGCTCTCTCTCTGGCTGCGGATCGGCGGCTAGTGACTCAGCGGTTGCATGGTGCTTCTGGTAGCCATCCCATCCTCGTCGCCAGTGTTAAGTTTGGGAAATGAGAGGCTGAACCAGAGCATGAGTGCAACAATACTTTATTATAGCAATAAAGGACTGACCGTGCTTGCCAAGCCTGGAACTGGCTCGCAGCGATCAGCAACTGGTTGGACCCGCAGCCTGCTTTTATAGCTGGCTGCTGGGGAGAACCAACCAATGAGTGAGGGGGAAATCAGCTCCGCAAAGTGAATGGACCTGAGTGAGAACTCCTAGAGTTCCACGGACATAACACTTTGCTTTTGTATTTTCTTTGTATGTTACATTATGAACTAATAAAAACTGTTTAAAAAAGAGTACAGAAAGGATGACAAGCAATGAAAGCCTTAACATTCTAACGGAGAATATTTGCAGTTCTATTGCATAGAATAGTTTGAGGGGAAGCATTGCAGTGAAACCGTTTATTGTAACTGGTTGAAACTTGGCCAGATTAATCTAAAGGTCCCTCATCTCTGCTGTTTACTTGTTAGATTTATATCCTCCCTTTCCTCTAAGAGTGCCACCTGATTTACAGGAAGATCTCTCTATGTGTTTTGCCCACAACAGCAATCCTGCAAGGTTAGTTGAGAGAGAACAAAAGATTCAGAGTTACTTTCTGTTTTGCCAAGGATCAGAGCTTTGATCAGGTACCCAGACAATTGTTTTTTGGGGGATTCAGAGGCAATAAGCACACCAGTGAATGAAGAGATTTCACGCTTTATTATCAGCATAAGCAAACATATTTAAATGTGTAAGATAAAAAGCATGTGCACAAAGCAAAGTGATATGTAAATTTCTTACTAGCTGCCAGGAACGCTTTAATAATAGCAATAGGATTTAGACCAGTGGTTCTCAACCTGTGGGTCGCGACCCCTTTGGGGGTCAAATGACCCTTTCACAGGGGTTACCTAAGACTATTGGAAAACATATATTTTTGATGGTCTTAGGAACTGAGCCATAATTTTATGGTTGGGGGTTACCACAACATGAGGAACTGTATTAAAGGGTTGCAGCATTAGGAAGGTTGAGAACCGCTGACTTAGACTTATATACTGCTTCACAGTGCTTTTACAGCCCTCTCTAAGTGGTTTACAGAGTCAGCCTATTGCCCCCTATTGCTGCATGGAGGCTTGGGGAGGGCGAAAAATGGGTGTTCCGGAGGCTCCGGAAGGCCAGAAACAGGCCCGTTTCTGGCCTCCAGAGGTCCTCTGGAGCCTAGAGGGGCCATTTTTGCCCTCCTGGAGGCTCAAGGAAGGCCTCTGGAGCCCAGGGAGAGTGAAAAACAGACATCCTAGAAGTTCTGGAAGGCCAGAAAGGGGCCAATTTCCAGCCCTCAGAGGTCCTCCGGAGCCCGGGAAAGCCGTTTTTGCCCTCCTGGAGGCTCAAGGAAGGCCTCTGGAGCCCGGGGAGGGCGAAAATGTCCCCTCCTGCCATGATGCAGGAGGCCAACTAGGCCACACCCACCACGGCCATGCCCATCTAGCAACTGGGCAGAGAACTGGTTGCTAAAACTTTTGAAGCCCATCCCTGCACTAAGTTACTACACGTCTGTATTCTTTTTGCTATTCAGTTTCTTCCTCATGCAGGATGGAAAGAAAGACTGCTGTCTTTTCATTTTAATTAAGTCAAGATCAGACACAGAAGCAACATGTTTGGTATCCTGGAACAGAGAAACTGAAATCTGTTAACAACGGATCAAAAAAGCAGCTCATTAAACTAAAAAAAAGCACACATTTGCTCTCGTGCATGTTTGCTAATGGGCTGGCTGATTTAATATAAGAGTGGCATTGCTCTATCATGTTTTAGATCAACTCCAGAAAAAGGAAGATCAGCATTAAGGACAAAGAGTATGCATGATTGTTACCAAGATGCCATTATTTTGTGTGACTCCACTCCCTGAAAAGTAAATGAGGCACAACAGTGGTTTCAATTAATAAGGTCATCTAGTGTATTTGTGACTAATAAGTTCTTTCTTAGAGGAGCCACCTGCTAAGAATAAACTACTCATTCTTCAGATATTATTGTCATTCTTAAATCTTCTCATATCTGTAGCAAAGCAATAGCACTTAAACTTATATTTCCACTTTACAGTGCTTTACAGCCCTCTCTAAGCAGTTTACAGAGTCAGCTATTGCCCCCAACAACCTGGGTCCTCATTTTACTGACTTTGGAAGGATCGGGGTGGGATTCTACCAGTTCGCACCTATTCACTAGAACCGGTTGTTAACATTCTCAGCAGTTCAGGGAACCAGTTGTTAGAAGAAATTACTGGCCTAATCCTGTAAAGAAAGCAGGAAGGAAACATTCTGGTGTTGCTTAGAGAAACTGCCTCACCATTAACCCTTATTATATTCTTGGCAGACTAGACTTCCTGTCTCAGGAACTTCTCTGGAGTGTTTTTTCCTCCTTTGCTGGTGCTTTACTTGTGTGGAGTGACCATTCAAAGTTACAATGGCTCTTGAAAAAAAGTGACTTATGACCATTTTTCACACTTACGACTGTTGCAGCATCCCCACAGTCAAGAGAGGCCAGGAGAGATGCGTGCCTCAATGTGATATTGAGTTGGCCACGCCCAGCCAATAATATGACCACTAAGCCACACCCACCAACTTAGCCACGCCCACAGAACCAGTTGTTAAAACATTTTAATCCCACCCCTGGGAAGGATGGAAGACTGAGTCAACCTTGAGCCAGTGAGAATCAAACTGCTGGCAGTAGGCAGAATTAGCCTGCAATACTGCATTATAACCACTGTGCCGCCACGGCTCTCTACATATTATTTACTTGTCTGCTACTACACAGAATATGTAGAACATTTAGCAAAAGTGGGAGACCCAGATTTTAGAGCCCCCCTCAATCACAAAAGCTCCCTGTGGGCATTGGGACAATCCTTCCCTTTTTAACTTCAGGCTGTTCAAAACTTTAGCCTATTCATCTCTCTCAGCCCAACCTATGTCATAAGGTGTTGTTGTTGGGACCACCCTATGTCATCCTGAGCTCCCAAATAAAAGATGAGTTCTTAAATTAAGCCAGCCAATCAATCAACCAGCCAATCAATAAACAAGCATGATTGATGATTGACAGGGGGATAAAATTACTGGGTGAGATATGTCTTGTCAGGAATCTAATTCAGGGTTATTTCCTTTCAACAACTGAAGAATTAATGTCAATGGGCTACTGGACAGGAATTTTGTGTGCAAAGGTCCTTGCGTGGTCCATTAGGGGACATCTGGGTTTTATCAGCCAAGATCTGATAATTTTAAACTTGCACTTAGCTCAGTGATGCTTTAGAAAAACAATTTCACTTTGCGATGTTATTTATAATGCCTCGAGGGTGTTGTTGTTTTTTTAAGTGTGCACTGCCTTGGGAAAGTTTCACCCTTGAAAATGGCGTGAACATAAATCTCAAATAAATAAGCACAAAAAGAAAGACATGAATACATTCTGGTTTAAGCAAACTCCCTTTAAAAACTAGACATTTATGTTCCAGAAAAGCTGTGATATAAACTCCCAGAATTCTTTGCTAGCATGGCCAGAGGGAATTATGGGAATTAGAGTTCTGGCATATGATGGGCAAATGTTAAGATAGAAGGTAGTTATTGTTGCTGCTACTGAACTTAACTCTTCATTATTATGTCTTTGCCAGATTATTTTACCTCTTGGCTATGAGTAATAACATTTTCGATTATTAGGGCCACCATATTGGAACTGCAAATATCTCAGCTGTTATCTTAGCTCTCTTTCTGTCTCTGTCTCTCACCAGTCTCTCTTTGTTCCCATCTAGTAATCATTCAGATTACCGTCATTATCCTAAATTACCAAACAGTTTTTGGTTGAGCTGCACTTCAAGTATATCAATGATTTTAAAATAGGTGGCTCATTGATACTCTTGACACTCCAGGTAGCACCTGAAACCTAATTTTGATGGTTATTTTGTGTGACTCTTCTTTTGTGACAGGTTGATTGTTTTTGCCAAACTCCTGAAGGAAACATTTGTAACCTGAATCCTAAAATTGGCTCAATATACTTTTAAAAACAAGGAGACCCTCTATCAAAGCCCCTAACCCACTTTCGTATTGCCCCATCCATAGTGACTTATCCCTATTCCAGATTTTAACCCTGGTTGCTCTATAGCAAAAGGCTCTTCCTTGTGTTTTAGAATATCTCTGCATCTAGATAATGTAGACATCAGAAGAGTTGATAAGCATACATCTCATCTCCCTTGTCCCAACTCCTTCTAATTTCTAGTCATTAACATTTTGCAAATTAACCCATACAGTATTCAATGCTTCTTCTTCTTCTTTTTTTTTGGAAACCATGACTGGTGATTAAATTTGGGCAGGTGGAACTATGAGATACATTTTTTTTCTTGTTCCTTAAAATCATGATGGCAATAAGGAGAATTAGCCTATTTGTAAGCTACAGCTTTCATCTCTAGAGAGATCCATCCTGGAAAAAGAAGGATGGTAGTGAGAACTATTAAGCAATGGAAGAGCTTACCTCCCAGAGTTGTAGGTCCTCCATCATGGAAGGTTTTCAGCATTGGACAACCATTTGTCTGGGATGCTTTGGGCAGGAGGTTGGACTAGAAGATCTCTAAGGTCCTTTCCGGCCATATGATTCTACAATTCCTGCCTACAGTGTCTATCTCTGTTCTTTCTCTCTTGAAATCTACTTTCAGGCAAGAGGAATCGCCTATTGCTAGATTCTTGGTCATAAGGCCATTCCCCAACTTTTCCTTCCCTTGTGAATGTTGATTTTTGGATGTCACACAGGCACTGTTACATGAGTAAAGGCCTAATTGATTAGGGATATCGGGAGTAGTTAAAATTTAAGCCAGCTGTCCATCCCTCTTTGGTATCCTTTAGGATTTGAATCAATAACTTTGCTGTCCGGTCTTCTCTGCAGTACTAATATGGGTTGTAGGTTAAGGTCAAAGTCTTTTATCAATTAAAGTACAAGAAGCTGGCAGGAATGGAAGCAACTGAGTTTACCAGAGTTATCCTGAAGTCGATATATTATTTTCATCAGCTGGGGAGAGGGAGCACTTGGGGAAAAAAAGGAAGTTGCAAGCCATCTCTGAGATAGATTAATTCAAGTAGCCTTCTGGAATGCATTTAATATTGATCATTATGAGCCTCCTCAGCAATTTTATCCATGCCACATAGTTTATGAGCTTGAAAGTTAAAGACCCTCATGGGGGTTTAGAATTCCTCCTTATGTATCTGTGAAACAGAGAAATGTTCTTGCAAAGTTTGACCTTCCAATTGGGCAGCTTGCAATAATGCCACAATGAAATGCAGACAACAATCATGATAAATTGCTGCTGGTGTTGTTGGGTTGGTTTCTTTCACCGGCCTTTCTAAAAACAAAATCGTTTGTCTGAGCCTGAAGGAAGTACCAAATGTTGAAATATTGAAACACCCAGAGTTTACCACCCTCTCATAATAAGAATTGCTAGCACCAAAACAATCTTGACATTCCCCTTGAAAATTTTATTCCTCTAGTCGTTGTTGATTATAGAGCGTGGTGCTCTCCATTTCAAGGCCATTGAGCCAATGCTGTCCAAAGACATTTCCATGGTCATGTGGCTAGCCTGACAGAGTGGTACCTATTTATCTACTTGCATTTGCATGTTTTCAAATTGCTAGGTTGGCAAGAGCTGGGGAAAGGATGGGAGCTCACTCCATCGTGTGGTGCTCAGGTCTTGAATCTGGGCTTGAATCTTAACAGCTGTGTCTTAATTCCTTGAAGTACAAAATGAAGTAGATTTACAAGACAATATAAGAGTGGGTATGTCCATTTCTTTGAACCATTTATTCTTTCAGGTTCTGGCATTTTGTTTTGTTTTTAAATAGAAGTGAAATGGAAACTAGATAGAAGGTGGAGCTTGAAAAGAAGATGGGTAGAGGTCACTGATCTACTATTTTTATGATATTAAGATTGGCTTCAGAGATTACCAACATGTGCTGAAAGAAATCTATTGAGAAGCCTGAACTGCAATTGAATATACGACAGGCAAAATTATTATATAAGGGATAAAACCGCAAACCCTCTTAAATGCATTTTTTCTTTGTGTACTAGGTATACCGAATCAGCGTTACCTAATTACAGTTTAGACTATCTCAAAAAAACATCTGGCTGACTTGGATGATTTCTCCCAGAAAAAGTCAGTTAAAACCTTCCTTCTTTGTCCTTTGACATGTCTCTGTTTGTATGGCGAATTTCAAGCACATGGCTACAATTAGGTGACTTTGCTGATCTTAAAAGAAAAATAATTTAAACAATGTTAGACTTAGTTAATACATGGCTGAGAAACACCATGAATTAGGAGACCTGTAGACTAAACCAGGAAGTGGGGGGAAAATAATCCAGTAAAAAAGCAACATCAAACCCAGGTCAAATGTTTGCTAAGAAACTTACCTGGAAGTATCCTCAAAGTCACCTTGAATTGATCTCAACTTCAGTTTTAGGAGTGAGTATTCAGTCCTGAAAGTCCTTCCTACAATCTCAAAGGAGAACAGCTGAGACACCAGGTCTCTGGTTTCTCATGAAGCTTAGCTTTGCTAAAGACAAGGAACAGCAATAGGAATAGTTCTTAGACTTATATACCGCTTCACTGTGTTTTACAGCCCTCTCTAAGAAGTTTAGAGTCAGAGTCAGCATATTATCCCTAACAATTTGGGCCATCATTTTACAGACATTAGAAGACTGAGTCAACCTTGAGCCTCTCAGAATTGAACTCCTGGCAGTGAGCATTCTGCAGTATTGCATTCTAACCACTGGAGCTGCTTTAGCTTTGGACAAAACTAAAAGATTTTGTAAAGGAAAGGAACCAGGTATAAATGAAAAGACAACGGTTATGAATCAAAACATTGCAGCATAGAAACTTGATTTTTAAGAAGCACAACATCAGTTTCTGCCTCTAAGACTAAGAAGCTTAGCATTTTTTAAAACTCCGTGCTCCAAAAATGAAAGGAGAATTGGTTTCCTTCGATCACAAAGGTTGTCAGGAGGTACCGGCCAAATAATGATGGATCATCTCTGGTTTTTTGAGTGCAGGAGTCTTTTCAATGCTGTTGCTGGGATGAATGAAGGGAAAAAATATTTGATTTCATCATCTGTATGTGAGCTTCCAGAAACACTGGAGATTAAATTGGCCTCTGGCCTGACATGAAAGTGATATTTTCATCTTTCTTTGGGAGAGAACGAGAGAGAGACAGCAGGGATACATACACATGTGCTTAATAACAACGAGCATTTTTGATAGTTTAAACAAAATGAAGTGCGTAAAGAATAATATGACTTACCCATTGTCGAGAAATCTGATCACCATCTGCACTCATATTGAAATAACTAACAAAAGGAGGGAACTCTCTGCCAGATAGAAAATGTCACTTAAATGTCAGAGATATCCACATGTTTGATAATAGCTTCAGAAAAAAAAAAGGTAAAGTTTAACCAAACACCTTTGAAAAGTCAATGTCAGGTTTAAAAAAAAAAAAACATGATATGATGCAGGAGAAAATCGACTTATGTTTCCTGGGGAGATATCTACAATTAGAATGTTTTAGCATATTGCTATGAGCCAGTTGCACTGAAGTCTTTGCTCTGAGAGCTAAAGGAGTAAGGAAAAGCTGAGTGAATAGTCAGGAAGCTTAGCTTCCCAATAGCAGAAGACCAGTAGATTTAATCTTTCAACTTCAGTGTAGAATTAGAATAGAATAACAGAGTTGGAAGGGACCTTGGAGATCCTCTAGTCCAACCCCCTGCTTAGGCAGGAAATCCTACCCCATTTCAGACGAATGGCTATCCAAACTCTTCTTAAAAACTTCCAATGTTGGAACATTCACAATTTCTGGAGGCTAGTTGTTCCACTGATTAATTGTTCTAACTGTCAGGAAATTTCTAGGTTGCTTCTCTCCTTGATTAGTTTCCACCAATTGCTTCTTGTCCTGCCCTCAGGTGCTTTGGAGAATAGCTTGACTCCCTCTTCTTTGTGGCATCCCCTGAGATATTGGAACACTGCTATCATGTCACCCCTGGTCCTTCTTTTTATTAGACTAGACATACCCAGTTCCAGCAACCCTTCTTTATATGTTTTAGCATCCAGTCCCTATTAAATTCAGTGTAGAGAAAAGTAAGATTTTACACTTAGGCAACAAAAACCAAATGTACAGGTACAGATTAAATGAAATAACAGTAACTATGAGAGGGATCTTGGAGTCTTAGCGGGCTTCCCAATTCCTAATGTTTTCTGGCCATTTATATTATCAAACAAAACCATCAGCATATGCTGAGGAGTCACTTCACCCCAACGGGAATAGCGCACTCCACCTGCACCAATAGAAGAGGATCTATTCTGCTAAATTCCAATGGGTGGGGCCAAGAAGAAGAGCCTTTTCCATGGTGGCTCCGTTCCTGTAGAACACAAGGTGACAACTAGTCTCACCCTTTTGGAAGGTGACCAACCGCCCTCCTTTAGGGAGGACAGTCCTCCTTTTGTAAGTGCTGTCCTCTCTCAAAAAGTGTCCCCCTCCATGTCCTCCTTTCTGATATTTGAAGAGGAATCTGTAAATCTTCATATTTGATCGATGCCGATCCGATCCGTTTAGTGTGATGTGATGTATTTGTATCTGACATGACGATTCGTCAAGGCTCGGTACAGCGCGGTGAGACGCGATTATGAGACTCATGCGCTCCACACAGCAGAATTGTTTTGAGAGAGTGTGCCTTGCGCAAGAGTTCACCGTGTGCAAGAGTGTGCCGTGTGCAAGTGGCTTTGTTTTTTTTTTCTTCAATTTATTTGTGTCCTCCTTCTCATTGTAAAAAAAGTTGGTCACCTTACCTTTTGGCCTTTTGGAAAGGTATTAAAACTTGGCCTTGCTAGTTGGTTTGGGGTCCCAAGCGGGACACACACTGCTGGAGTGACTGATAGGGTAATAAGACCTCATCCCCATCCTAAAGCACAAATCTTACAAGATATCTGGTTAATTGTTGTCATTGTCAGGAAATTTCTTCTTAGTTCTGGGTTGCTTCTCTCCTTGATTTTCCATCCATTGTTTCTTGTCTTGCCTTCTGGCGCTTTGGAAAATAGGTTGATTCCCTCTTCTTTGTTGTAACTCCTTAGATATTGGAACACTATCATGTCCCGCCTAGTCCTTCTTTTCATTAGACTAGACAAACCCAATTCTTGCAACTGTTTTTCGTATGTTTTAGCCTCTAGCCTCCTCGTCAATTTTGTTGCTCTTCTCTGCTCTGTTTCCAGAGTCTCTACATCTTTTTTATAATATGATGACCAAAATTGGATGCAGTATTCTAAGTGTGGCCTTACTAAGGCTTTATATAGTGATACTAATACTTCATGTGATCTTGAGTCTACCCCTCTGTTAATGCAATTTAGGATTGTGTTGGCTCTTTTGGCTGCTGCTGCACACTGCTGGATCATATTTAAGTGATTGTCCACTAGGACTCCCAAGACTATCTATCTAAAAATTGTTGGTATGCTCAGGTTGTTCCAATGTTTTGATTGGATTTGGAAGATATCTTGAGAAAGCAGAGATTAAACAGATATTCCAAATGAGCAAAATGCTTCTGACTGAGAACTGCACAATGCAAACATCTGTATTAAATTTATGATGAACTGTGGTAGCACAGTGGTTAGAGTACAGTACTACAGGCTACTTCTGCTGACTGCTGGTTGCCTGAAATTTGACAGTTCAAATCTCACCAGGCTCAAGGTTGATTCAGCCTTCCAGCCTTCCGAGGTGGGTAAAATGAGGACCCAGATTATTGGAGGCAATAGGCTGACTCTGTAAACTTCTTAGAGAGAGCTGTAAAAGCACTGTGAAGTGGTATATAAGTGTAGGTGCTATTACTATTGCTTGTCCAAAGTGATGGAGACTCATCGTAAGACACCATCCAGCAGTCTTTGTGTTAATCCTGGGAAGGCGAATGTTAGACTATTTCTATAATGTGTGACCTTTTCTTTTTTCTGGCCTTCTTATTTTTGTTTTTGATTTGTGTCTGACTGATAGTTTCAGGAATCCTTTTCAAATCCTCATCCTGTCTTGTCTCTTCATTATCTTCTTTTTTAAAAAAAAAATTGATAGGTGAAAATAGTTATTGGGAGTGGATGCTCAGGTCAGCCTCCTATAATGGAATTCAGTGCAGTACAGAAGCTGGGAAGATTAAGAGTCACTGTCCTTCATTCTCCTTAATACCTGCTAACATCTGTTGCCCACAAAGCTATCTAGTTCTTTTTTCAGGTGCTCTTTTCTCTCCCTAAACAATTCAAGTGACACTTTGGGGTTTTTTTTTTGAGCCATTTTTACTCAGCCATTGATTTGCATTTGGTTCCCATACTCTATGTCTTTTCAGCTTAGCAGAATTCAATCATACCTTTATGTTTAAAAGGACCTATCTCCCATGTTCATTTTTATTGTATTTTCCTTGCCTGAAAAATACTGAATAGTGCTGACTGACTAGCAAGTATTTTATTTGAATGAAAAGAAAAAGAGAAGGTCTAGATGATCTGTTTTGGAATTGCTGTCCTTAAACCAGTCAAGACATTTTTTCTCTCATGAGGGAATTCAAGATGGAATTTGTATTGACATATCCAGCCCAATGTTTGAGTGGTGTCTGGTGGCCTAGAAGTGGAGCTCTCACCACACCATCGGCTGTGAGTTTGATCCTAGGTAGAGGCAGATATTTCTCTCTCTGGGCACAATGAGAATGTATCTGCTGAACAAAACTCTGCACTGGTGACAGGAAGGGCATCCAGCCAGTAAACGCTTAGCTCCATTCAACTGCCCAGACTCCATCCCACAAGGTATTATGGGGTTGTTAAATAAGGTGATGATATCCAGCCCAATACTTCGAATGATCAGACATTGACAGATATTGGCTTAGTAACCATATGTTAGTTGCATAGTTGTATAGTTCTGAAGAAATTTTTTTGAGGGAAAATATAATTTTTGAATATTCAGTGTGCAGTCTCAATTTCTATGATGATGATGATGAAGAAGATGATGATGATATACACCATATTATTAAGAGTTTCATTTATCAACTCACAAATAATCTTTAAAAGCATCCCCAAAGGATCTCATATTGAAAAATCCTTTTCCATAAACCAATTGTCATCCCCCAAACCCTAAAGAGGTGGATCTATTATGAGGCATTGTGACTTCTTCTTCAATCTTTTGCCCCAAAGGAAAAAAAATATATAATCATGTTTCTCCAATACTTTGGTCACCTGTCTAAGACATATGGTAATGTTCCCTATAGGAAGTGCTGCATATTACTAAAATTACAAGACTTCATTTATAATTATCTGTAGTAGGATTATAGGGAAAATGTGTGCACCTATGCATTACTCATCTACGCAGAAGTAAATCTCATTGAGTAAAATCTCATTGAGTAAAATGAAATCTTCTCCCATTAGGTACTTACTCCCATAAGGTCCAATGAGAAAAACATTCTCTAAAAACCTACAGTATATTATTACCTGAAAATCACTGTTCATTTAACCAACTTGCCCTTCTGCATCATCCTCATCATCAATCATCATACCTTTGGATTAAGATGATGGCATTCAGCATGTTCTACTCATACTTCAAGAAAACCTTAGCAAATTGGAAATGAAGTGTTTAATAACCCAGGAGATTGACTCCTTCCACAGGTAGTGTGATCAGAAGTTGATTAGAAAGATTAAATTGACAAATAAGGATGCCTGTGAAATCTACTAGATTACAGGAATGGGGGGATGAAAAGAATAGGAAAATGCTGTTCCCCAAATGGTACAGAGGTCCATTTCATGACTCATCATGAGATTGAAACCTTTATGATTTATGTAAACCAGCAACTGAACTGTTGACTCTGTGTGCTGCTTCAATAGCAGATATGAAGAATCAGAGGTTAGAGTCACTTAGTGTAGAACAGGGTTCCAATCCCCAGTCTATGGACTGGCACCAGGCCATGGCATGCTAGCAATTAGGTGTTGGAAGAAATATCCATCTGATTCAGTTCCAAGTAGGGAGAAAGACACTGGAAACATGGAGGCTGATTGGATAGATGGTTTATTGGTGAACAGGACCACATGGATTTTAGGTCCTGGGCAGTTGGCTACATGGAGTGGACTGTGAGAGTTATTTATACCTTCTTTTGGGCCTTGCCCCTGAGCTTCCTGTTCCTGTGGCAAGGACATGTATTCTATCGGTTGTTGCCGGGGGTGACTGCTAACTTTATAAGCTGTCTGAGTCCCAAGCTTGGTTGAAGTTTGCTGGTTGATGCAATGAAGGGGCTTTGTTGTGCAGTTTCTATTGTACATGAATGGCCTTGCCCTGAAGAATAATCCCATCATCCTGGAGCTGAAGGTCTTTTGTTTTATGGATAGGCTAGCCCAGTCCTTCTAAAATGGGCATCAAATATATGCTGGGGCAGGGAGCTGAAGCTCTGAGTTTCTGTCTTTAGAAAATACAATATTCTGCCTTTTCTAAATATTTCCCAAAACATTTCATTCTTCTAGGAGATGGGTGACTGCTAACTTTCTACACAGGCCACACAAACAAGTGAATCCCCATCTTCAGGATGCAGGCAGCATGAAAAAGCCACACCCCCTCTGATCCACAGAAAACCCTTTCTCCATGAAACCAGTCCCTGGTGCCCAAAATGTTAGAGACTACTGGTGTAGAACACAGAACATAGAGTAATAGAGTTGGAAGGGTCCTCAAGCAGGAGAGCTATACTATTCCAGGCAAGTGGTTGTCTAGTCTTTTCTTGGAAAGTTCCAGTAATGGAGCACCCCAAAAGCACCCACAATTTCCAGATGCAAGCCATTCCACTGATTAATTGTTCTCACTGTTAGGAAATTTCTCCTTAGTTCTAGGATGGATCTCTGTTTAATTATCTTCTACCCATTACTTCTTGTTCTTATCTCAGGTGCTTTGGAGATTAGGTCAATCCCTTCTTCTTTATAACAGCCCCTCAAGTATTGGAAGATTGAGATGGGTGGTGTCTAAATTTGATAAGTAAGCAAATAAAAGTTCTTTTAAATGATTGTAGAGCTGCACGCTGAAGATGGGAGGGTTGCATAGTGTCTGCGATGGGGTGGAAATCAGGAAAGGCAAGATGACAGTCAAGGCAATGTGAACAAATCCCTGTCTCTTTTGTATTTGTGTCTATGTACTTTATTTATTTATTTATTATGATTTTTATGCCACCCATCTCACTCTTGCAGCACCTAGGCAGAATAAGATCCACTGAATTAAAAATGACTATTTGATGTGCACATTATTGAAATGTATCGCTAATATAAGCAAACTTTGACGATTGAGGTGAAAAACTCAAAATGGTGGATGTGACCTTGCAAGGAAAGTCCTGCCCCTTTTATTTATTATTTATTTGTTTGTCAATAGCTTACAAGATAATAAACATAAGTATAAATACAGGAAATGGGTATGAATAATTGGGGACCATAGGGCAGGGACGGTAGGCCCGATTGTGCGCTTATGCACTTTAAAGTGTGTCATTACCACCATTTTGATCAGAATGAACTTTCCATTTGCAAAGGTTTCCAAACCCCAATCCTGCAATGAAAGTCTTGCTGTTGTTTTGATCACATATTTATTTTTTCTGGCTGCAAACCTCTTTTTCCCTGTAAATATGTTTGTGTTTTTTGGTCTCCCCCTTGGCAACTGATAGCAAACATGTTTATTTGTATAGTCTAATCTCATTATAGCGGTTCTGTGTGAATGAAGGCTGAGAATCAGAAGTTTGCAACCATATCAGACTCTTTTCTTTCCTCTTTCCTCTATCAAAAAATACTAAACAAGGTTATTCAAGAGCTGATCATCATATAGTCATCCTCTTTGTCCCAGATTTTTGTCTTTTCTTCATAATTCAACACCACCCAATTTTCAATATTTCATTTTTTCTATAGTTTTCTCACCTCAATCCACTTGCTTTCTTGTTCATTTATATTTTTCAATAATAATAAATACATCTTGTTTTTCCTTCCCATTTGTTGAGAACCAAATTGCGAGTTAGCATAATGTCAGCAGGAGTTCTTGAATTAATCAGAAAATGTAGAAAATATACATTGAACTTAATGGTGAAAGAAACCAACAAGTACTGAGAGAGAGTAAGAGTAAGGTTTTACTCCATAGCTTTCTTTTCATTCTTGAGTTTGTATGAAAGATGTTCTGTCAGGATCTCCATCCTTGGCCTGGTACCATGCACCATGCTCGGTTCGTGCTATCAAAGAAGAAGGGAGAGGGGAGGCATTTAGGGTAATTTACACCTGTGTATCAAATGGTAAGAATTGGGGAGCTGATGGGGGGAAGGGGAAATGACAACAGAAGAATACCAGATCACCCGGCTGGCTTGTGCCAAGATCTTCAAGGCTGTTTGTCCTGAGGATGGAATGTTACCAGCTTCACACCTCAGAGTTTTCTCAAAACATCTTTTTTTTTTTTCTGGTGGCATAAGGTATTCTACAACAAGTAGAGGAGTGGAGAACTCTTCTTGTGAAATATTTCTGGACTTTCTCAGTTGTGCTAATATCAGATACATAATGTGGGTTCCAGACTGATGAGCTGTGTTTGAGTATTGGTCTAGCAAATGTTTTGTATGCTCTAGTTAGTAGTGTGATATTACCAGAGAAAGCTATGTAAATGTTTTTTTGCTTCAACTAAATGGATTCACAAGTGTTAACACTCCTGAGGGAGCAAACTGGGGCAGGCCTGACACTTTGATTCAGGTGGCTTGAAAGTGTGTTGCAAAAATCCCACAATCCTCAGTCACAGGTTTTTCAAGAGCAGCAATTCAATTTCCCAAAGAAGGAACAGTGAGACAGTCAAAACACATGTGTGAGTGTGCACACACAGAGACACACACTCATGCACCAAATACCAATCCATTACCCAACCCTTCCCAAAATATAAATCTGTGCTGCCACTTAAAAAGATGTTTATTCTTCCAATAAAGCTTTTTTTTAATGTACCAGTTGAACTGTATTAAATGTGAAATAAATAAATCTCAAAGAAAGAAATTAAATTACATTGAGTTAAGACTTGCATCTTGTAATTAAAAGGAAGCTGAATTCATGAAAGTCCTAAATATAAATTAACATGTCTGTTTCCATTTTACACTCTCTCTTTTTGAGATGGGAAAAAATATGCATATGTTTGAGAAAGAGGGAGAACTTTACTTGTTTATTTGTCATGGTGCCCCATTAAAATATATTTAAAACCTATGTTATTTAGCAAAGCATCTTGAGTTACAAATTGAATTTGTCCTCAATTTTTTTTGTCAAATTCTAGTGTGGATGGAACTGTGAATGGGGTTGTTCAGAAGTAGGTTGTAAGACTATATAGATTGGCACAGACTTGGGGAAAGCCTATAATGCTAGCAAAGATACTTCTGTGATAACAATTCATGTATTGTGCTATATATTTTTTTAGCAGTCAGGGTTGTGTGACTCTTCAAAGAGATGCTTTGAAGCTCTGAACAATGCTTTTTCCCCAAAGTGTTTTAGAAAACAATGTGGTGCTGTTGTTTCAAAGAATTAAAAACAGTGTGTATGTTACTTCAGTGTGGTCTCCTCTGGAATTGCTCTACCATCATGCTACAGAATAAGGTTGAAAAGAGATTTCTTGGTTGAATGCTGCAGAGGAGTCTTCTTTCAGATCTGGGTGAAGGATGTCCAGGCTGGGTGGCTTTAGAACATGCTATCAGCAAATCCTCAGCTGATGGGTATCATGGCATAGAACTGACACCAGTAGAAGAGAATATATGTCAGCTGGTGCTCCATTCAAAATCCAAGAAAGAAATACTTAGGCTCTTTTAATTAGAGAAAAGATATCTTTTACTGGAAGTCAAGTGGTAGCAACAAAATAATTCTGAATCTGAGGAAATAGGTGCGTAAATCACATATACAAAGTGATGGCAATGTTCCCACCCCCAATAGTTCAAATGGTTCTTCCAACTAAAAGTTGTGAATATCATCATGTGGACATCTTCAGGTAGTAGTGAGGCTTCTGTCCGTTGACCTTGGCATAGTTTGATAAAGGTTTGCAGTTGCACAGAGAAGAGAAAGCTAAGCAAGAAACAGAAACCTAAGCAAAAATGTACTCTCCCCCCTTCTCAGTTATACAGTACTAGTTTGCAACACCTCCAGCTCACTTCCCATACTTTTCCCCCCTCCCCCCCCCGTTACTTATGACAGCCGAAAGATGCAAAGCAAAGGAAGAAAATCTTGAAGGCTGACAATATATGTGGCTCAGGGTTCAACTGTGGAGGCCTTCCGAGCTTTGCTATTTGCCTGCAGACATTTCATTATCCAACTAGGCAACATTATCAGTCTTCTTGCTGTTCTTTGGGTTATTTCACACATATGGCAGGGTTGCAAATTTGTATTTCATCCACAACTTGGTCCAATCTGCAGCATTGGCAGGGAATAGCCCTACAGTTCACATGTCTTCATGAAGGCAGTCCATCCATCACTTTTTTGGTCATCAACTCTAATGTAACATTATCGGTGCCTGAACGAATCTTCCAGCTTGCTCAGTAACCATCAACTGTTTATGCTAGCCAAAGTTCCTGAACTGCAATATAGATTAAGCTCATAGATATATTGTCCAAGTTACTTTGTGAGTGGTGCAATGGCCTTGTGGTGGAGTTCTCACCTCAAGATCAGGAGGCTGTGTGTTTGATCCTAGGTAGCAGAAAATATTTCTCTCTCTAGGCACAATGAATTATTATCTGCTGTGAACTCTGCATTGGTGATAGGAATGGCATCTGGCCAGTAAACACTCAGTTCCATTCAGTTGCCTCCACTCCATTCTGGTGTAAGGGATTATGGGGTAATTAAAAGAGATAGATAGATGATAGATAGATAGATAGATAGATAGATAGATAGATAGATAGATAGATAGATACTAATTGGCTTAATCAAAGATACAGATTCTCATAACTTTCTCTGGGTTAGGAGATGAAGGAAAGGTTTCCTAATAAAAATATGATTTTTTTAGTGGTCATAGCAGCTCTGGTTTGAGTTGTTGTATACAATGATCAGGTGGAGCTAACGTCAGTGTGAATTCTAGCAAATCAAATTAAATCAATAGAATAACAAGTATTTTAACAAATAAAATCATATTCACATGACAAAAAGAATTGGCAGTCCATTCACAGCTCATTCAAATATTCTGCAGGGAATCATGTTTGCAGTTTAAATAAATTCCTGGATTCATTTCTGCTTCGAAGGATCTAGCTGGTGACAGTAAGCAGAAGATCTCCCTATAGTGACAATAATGCCTCTGAATGTCCCCAGTGACAGCTGTGCTAAATGCCTTATCTGACTTTAGGTGATAGTAGATGGGAGGGAATACTTCATACCAGTCCTTATTTACTAACAATTCTAGACCCAATTTAACATGCAACTAACCTAGAACTTGGCTAGCATTAGTACATATTTTATATCTTAGGAAATTGCAAGCTGCACACAATATTTACACGACTCGGTTCCCCTAAAGTATGCTGGGCATTTTCCTCGATCCCATCTTTCATACATCCATGTGAAACTTCTACATCTGCTCCAGAAGTTTTCTCCTCCCCAACCTTTCAGTAGAGTTTGTATTGTGCTCCATATGGGCAAGAGGAGGATGTGAGTTGCACCCACTCAGGTCTAACAAGCTTGGATGCAACTTATTGCTTTCCTTATGAATGGTCAGTTCTTGGGGTGTTGATGCACAATCCTTGTCCTTGACTCTAACAAGAGCTAGAGTCCTTGATTCTAAGAGCTAAGGAGGAAGGCTTTCCTCTGCCACAGCTTTAGGTTCCTTTCTTTCCTAGGAGAGCAAATCCTAAAAACTCATTCAGTCTATGTGATAGAAAAGGGTCCTTGTCATTTATTGGGGTAAAAAATCATGAACGTTCACAAATATTATCAAGACCATACAGTAGCACATCAAAATTTACTTCTAGATTGAAACATTATATTGGCCTTCAGTAGATGACAACACAGTTTTCCTATCAAACAACTACAGGGTTGGAAAGTCATAGAATGAAAGACCCATGGGTTCCTGGGTCTGGAGAAAATGAAGGAAAATATGTCCTTCCCAATTCCACCAAGTTTAAAAAGCCAACTAGATGAATAACTGATTCTTACTTCAACATTCCTTGAGTACATCTTTTGGGAATTAACGCATCTGTAATTCCCTTCCCCACTTTCTCCTAACTATTTAATGTCCTTTTTAGTCTCTAGTTTCTAGCTTGGAGCCTTTACCACTCTATAGTTTTAGCTTGCTATATGTGAGCATGCAAATAATGATATCAAGAGAGGAAGTAAAAGTAAAATATCTTTCTCTGATTTGCTTTATGTTTTTTTTAAATTAAATTGTAGTACTTGAACTATATAACGCTTCCTTTTTTCAACATTTTTATTAAGTTATAAAGTATTATAAAATGCTAAATGCAAAAGTAAATAAAAGAGCAGTGGGGGGAGGGAAAGGGGGAAAAAAGTGAGGAAAGGTAGGGAAAAGAAAAAAGAAGCACTGACTTCCAACTCTCTCTTTTGAATAAGGCATTAATATCAAATCACCGCATTTTGTTTTTCCATAATAATATGAACAAGTCATTTCTATAAAGAGCTATCAATCTAATATATAAAACCCAAAGTCAAAGTTACATTTTTTTCTACATCAATCACAACATTCAGAAACAATTTCCATGTAGAGACAAAAGTACGTATGTTCTTTTCTTTAATCAGAGTAGTCAGTTTTGCCATTTCAGCCTACTCCATCATCTTCTGCAACCATTCTTCTCCATGGTAGGCATCGAAGTGTCATTCCATTTTTGCGCATACAATAGACTTGCTGTTGTCAACATATATAGTAACAAAGTTCAAAATTTATCAATATACCTCTTCTTGCCCCCGGCCCCCAAGCAGTTCTGTGGTCCACATTCATGCTTGGACCCAGAAGGAAAAGCAAATGGATAAATAACATGGCAAAGAGGGGGGAAATGTACTCATCTTGCATTCAAAATTTGATGCTAGGTTTATTAAGTGTATTCCCATGGTGATGGTCTTCCTATCTTTGTATGGGGCTTAAAGAGAGATGAAGTACATTCAGGAGTTTATGAAACTCAGCAGTTCATCTTGACCCACTGTACATTTGAAATTTCATTCCTGCACAGGGGATACAAGTTCAAATGAACCAGGCAGCTTTGGTATGTCAAGACTCATTGTTGTGTTCTTAAACCTATAACCAGGAGTGGGATTTAGCCAGTACAGACTGGTTTGGGTAAACTGGTAGTTCCAGCGATGAGTTGGCCCTGCCTACCCGCCCTGCGCTAGTCTGTCCTATATTTCCTTTGTTTGAAGCCCAGCTGATAAGCGTGGCAGAGTGGATTGCCATGCCTCAGCTGTTTTACTTAGTGTGGCTGCAGTAGAAGGTAAGTTTTAGAGCTGTTTTCAAATGCACCATGTGCGCACATAGTGCATGAAGCGTGCACTCTCCGAACAAACTGTTACACCGGCTGAATCCCACCATTGCCCATAACTGTAATGGCGGACCTATAGCAGGTGTGCCACAGGTGGCATGCAGAGCCATTTGTGCCGGCACGCGAGCCTCAAGCAAACTTACCTCACTATGCATGCGTGTGCCTCACAGCTGATCCCAGAGGCTTGAGGAAAACTTTTGCAGGCCGAAAAATAAGCCTGCTTCATCACTTCCTGTATTTCTGGAAATACTGGAAATGATGAAATGGGCCCATCTTTTGGCCAGCAAAAACTGCAGAAGTTTTCCTCAAGCCTCTGGGAGGCCAAAAAGGCCTCAAATGGGCCAAAAATCAATTGGGAGGCACAGTGCAGGTTAGGGGGTGGGGGCGGGGAGGATTGCACACACATGTGCAGCGGGCATGGGTGTGTGTGCACAGTGTCTTCTGGGTGCTGGCACGCAAGCGCACATGCACAATTTTATGCACAGGAGCCCCAAAAGGTTAGCCACCACTGGCCTATAACATTTATCTCCCTGTCTCCTTTTTCCTCGCTGCCCCCATCTCTCCTTTCCCTATTGCAAATTATAACGACATTTGTGTATCTCAGATACACAAGTTCACTGAGCTGGAAACAACACATTCGCACAACGCTCTCAGATCAATCTGAAAACAGGGTTAGAAGAAAACCACCCATCGCTACACAATAATCATTTCTTTCTCTTTTTAGAAAAGACATAGAAATGTATGTTTGCGTGGGGGTGGGTGGGGTGGCAGTGGAAATCAATGTTATTCAATCGATATTGGAACATGGGTCTGTTTTGGCTTTAGTCTGTTGGATGAAGAGATTACCAAAGATTTAAGAAAAAAAATGCTGAACACAATTCCTTGCCCCTCCCACGAAATGAGCTAGGATTCATTCGTTTGTTTGTTTGTTTGTTTATTTGTGATAAATCTTACCTCAAAAGTCATTCATTTTTCTCATTTTCTATTTTTCGCTACATAGATCCATGCAGTAATCGAGGGGGCCTTTATATTTTCAATAAAAAAAATCAATTCATTGTTATTTTGGCATGGAATATTCTACCAAATATTCCTTTACAAGCAAATGCTTAGCAAATGCTGACATTTCATGGTTGTCTTCTGTGTTGTTAAGGTAAAGCAGGACAGCCAAACAGGAATGCATAGAGCATTGGTCCAAAGAGCTATATAAGCTTCTAAAGCGTATGTCACTGTAATGAGAACTTTAACTCAATTTTTTTTTAAAAATTTTTTTGTTATTGTTATTCAATATGGACTGAATTCTGATTGGGGAATTCTGCCCTATTTCCTCATTTATGGCCTCATAAAGGACACCCCAGACATGCAATGGCTCAGTGGTAAAAGACACTGAGCTGACAGCTTGAGTTCGAGACCTGAGTATTGCGCAATGGGGTGAGATCCCATTCAGTGGTGGGATTCAATTTTTTTTTACTACTGGTTCTGTGGGCATGGCTTGGTGGGTGTGGCTTAGTAGATGTGGCAGGGGAAGGATACTGTAAAATCTCCATTCCCTTCCCACTCCTGGGGGAAGATTACTGCAAAATTCCCATTTCCTCCTCACCCCACTAACCTGCTTTCCAGCTCCGTTCTCCTGTTCAGGGCAACAAAAGAAGAGCCAGCCAATCAGCTGGGACTCGGGAGGCAGAAAATAGATGGGGGTGGGGCCAGTCAGAGGTGGCATTTGCCAGTTCTCCAACCTACTCAAAATTTCCACTACCGGTTCTCCAGAATTGGTAAGAACCTGCTGAATACCACCTCTGAGCACCATGCCATGTGGTTGAACATGACTGGACAGCGAAGTCTTCAGCTTTAGAGCTCACCAACCCAGATTGTCATGTGCAAAGCTTCTATTCAATTAATAAAAACTTGTTTTTGCCAAACATTTCTGAGTGAAGGTTTTTTTCTTTTGCTGAAATGAGGAACAAGAGTGAATATTGGATGATTTGCAAAGCAGGGCAGGAAACCAAGCTCAGGTTTGGAATTACAATAGCTTGGGATGAAAATTGCTTGCATGTCTTCCTTTCTTCATGCATTACTCTGTCATGAATTCTTAGTGTTCATCTCTGAAAACACGGCAGAGTTTACCATGTTCTGATATTCCTGTGTGAACAAGAAAGGTTTCCTGAGGATTTTGAAGGGATCAGTGCCCAATACTTTCAGAATAAAAATCAGAAATATTTCTTATAAGGAAGGACCTTAGAGTCTGGGTCATTTCAACATGGAACAAAGACAGATAAGGAGCAGCATGCAAAGTGCCCAGAAAAATAGGGAAATAATGGAAAGAGATAAGAATTCTCTTTCTCTCACAATGCTGGAAGTTGAGCTCATCCATTAAACGTAAGTACAGGGAGTTTTATATTCATAAGCAGATCTACCCAGACCAAGGAGATAGAATTAAATATACAGCGGATACATGTTGTTCCTACATGAGATAAAAAGAGAGATGCAGTCATGCTTACCAGTTACTAGCAAGAGCTTAAAAACCTTCATAATAATAAATTAGAAGGACTGAAAGGGGCCCTAAAAATCCCCTAGATCAACTCTTCTGGAGGCAACCATTATTATAACATCTTCATCTAAGCCTAACCCAACCTCTAGTTAAATATTTTCAGGGGAGAACAAATTTCTAAAACTCATCATCTGATACCTGATCTATTTTCCCATTCCATTAGCCCTTTCCTCAGCTTCTAAGATCTGCCTTTAACTACAAATGTAAATGCAAAGATAGCAACGGTTAAATAATTAATACAGTTTCTAATGGCATTCCATATTGTCCTACAGTCAGTGGCAAATATCAGTTTTTCCACCTCAGTGTGTGACATTGATATTAAAACTTAACCTTGAGGGGTTTTATTCCCCATCGTTTCCTAATTCTTATCTCAAAGGTGGCACTGCAGAAACTCTGATACATGAACCAAAGCTTTTATTTATCCCGATAAATACTGAGTTGTGTTAGTCCTTTTCCCTCATGGTTGAAGATGTTTGGGGCATTGTGGGAAGTCTGGGAAACTTTTAGTTTCAAGAGGATGTCAGCGTTCTAGCAAACCTCCATTCCAATCAGTAACTCCGAGACAAGCATAATCTCAAAAGTACCTTTATTAGAATAGCACCTGGCAGATCTGTGGGATCTCAAAACTAAAAATTTCCTGGACTTCCCACGATGTCCCAAACTACAATCCATCCCCTTTTCTCCCAACATCATATCACATGGACCAATCACGATCTGTCCCAGTGTAAGATTCTTTTTCTCTTTTGTGCCACACTTAATAACCTTGAACTAAGAAAATAATTTTATTTTGTCTTTTTAGAACTACTCAATTGAAATCACCCCTCAGTTGAAATCACCCCCCTTTCTCAGGCTATGTGGCAGTGTGGAATATGGCTTCCAAAGCTGATATTGTCATTTCCTTTCTTGGCTATTTTCTCGCATGTAGTTGAGGTTTTCCAGAAGGAGGATCTTGTTTCTGTTTAGAAATTACTGTTGGAGTGGATGAAGCACCAGGGTTAGCATGGAAGAGGAAACCCAAGATCTGGATGATGTTGGAATCTCATCCAGACAAACCATACCGTGTGACTCTGTTGCTGAAATGGTTGAAGAAACATTGTTTGTAATGCCAACAGATGTAAATACATTTGTGCTGTGTTCAGGCAGATAAGAACATTTGAGTTGTGAGCTGTCAGTTCTTTTGCTGTTTTGGAAGGAAAATGAAATATCTGGTTACTGTACCTAGATAAAATTGGATGTGGCTTATCCTTATTTTATTGAACGAGGGAAACATGGCGTTATGAAATTCTAGCATAGCCTGAAATATATTAGTGAAATGATTCAGAGATTAGGGAAAGTCTTTTAATGCAAAGGATGAATTTGTCACCCACACCCCCAGCTTTATGGAATTCTTCACGTCGGTGAGGGTTAAGTACACGATCTACCTAGCTGTTCTTTTTCCAGGAGAGAGGTGGGTGAACATCTGTTCACTTTGTATTTACAATATATTGGCTCTATTGGAGAATTGGGTTATGTACAGCATCTGCTATACAGAATGTTATTCTTTTCCAGTTGATAACAATGCAAAATACATTTTGGAAGAATCAAAAGACTGTTTTGACGATAAGCATTTTCAAACAGTAAATTGCGACATATGATTGTTCTTCCTGTCTGTCGTCTTTCTAAGGATTACATGGCAACGTCAGGTTGCTACTTTTAAGCCTCAGAGGTTTCTGGCAGAAGCGTTTGTATTTCCTGCCAAAATAGATAATAAAAAGTCATAGATGTTTTCAGGATTATATGCCTGAAGAAAATGCACGCTGCCATGTTCTGCATGTGAAAACGTGATGGTTTTCCTGTTCTCTCATATGCAGTATTGGCTGCTGCTCTGTAATGTATACAAAAAAACTATGGCAGTCACATTCCCATAATCTGCTGTGCAGTGGTGGGATTCAATTTTTTGCTCTTCCTGTCGACATCCATGGAAAGCAAATTTGAGGGAACCCAGAAAAAAAAGAATAATTTGTTCTCTCCCTTATCACTATGTTAGGTTGGAAATCCCAGGGGTCAGCCGGAAAGTCCAATTAAACTAATTGATTGCTAATCGTATTAGATAAGGGTCAGTGGAATTCAAGAAGCATTATAGTTAGATTGCTTGTGACTATGTAGGGATTCTAAGCTGATACCTCTTTTAACTCTGCCCCAGGTTCTGCTATTCCTTCTCCTACAGCAGGCCAGTAATATGCTCAAACAGGGTTACTCTGTGATTGGCTCTGTGTACTGTACTAAGCCATATTTTAATGATTTGTTGAATAAAGTACAAATGGGTGGATTCACACTTAACAAAACTGTATGTGTATGAGCCCAGCTATTGTGATCCACTGCTCTGTCTTTCAGTCCAATGGAAAATATTTTGAATTATTCTATAATGACAGGTAGAATAAACATTGTGATTTAATATTAATTAAACAATTGCTGGTATGTCACAAGGCCTTTTCCCAATTTCTTCTAGTTGTGCCATTGTTGGTTATTTTGCTAGTTCTAATACTGGGGATAATACAGAACCTGCTGACAACACGGGGAGGGTATCGAATCATTACTTTCCAGTAAAATAGGTTGGAAATAGACATCAGGAATCACCATTAATTTGACTGCCATGGTGGCGCACTGGTTAGAATGCAGTATTGCGGGCTACTTCTGCTGATTACTGGCTGCCAGCATTTTGGCAGTTTGGGTCTCACCAATTCAAGGTTGACTCAGCCTTCCATCCTTCTGAAGTCTGTAAAATGAGGACCTAGGTTGTTGGGGGCAATATGCTGACTCTGTAAACTGCTTAGAGAGGGCTGTAAAGCATTGTGGAATAGTATATAAGTCTAGGTGCTATTGCTAAGTGCTATTGCTCTACCAGTCTGATGGTTGGTAAAGGCTGCAGCAGAATTTCTGTGAGTTTCCAGCTCATAGAAATGTTACTAAAGGGTATGTGGTAGTTGCATAAGAGAAGGGCCACCATGCAGGGTGACAGAGAAATAAGACCTGATTCCTAGTAGAGTTCTGTGGGGCAGGAGCTACCACCCGAGCCCTGAATTAGACTTTTCCATCACTGCATGTCAGGCAGAGGTGGTATTCAGCAGATTCTGTCCAGTTTTGGAGAACCAGTAGCATAAATTTTGAGTAGTTCAGAGAACTGACAAATACCACCTCTGACTGCCCCCCCCGCCTCCCATGTACGAGCTGACCTGCTGGGTCTTCTTTTGTTGCCTTGCACAGGAGAACAGAGCTGGAAAGCAGGTTAGTGGGGTGGGGAGGGAATAGAGATTTTACAGTACCTTTCCCCTGCCACGCCCACCAAGCCACACCTACCAAACTACATCACACCCACCAAGCCACACCCACAGAATCAGTAGTAAAATTATTTGAATCCCACCACTGATGTCAGGGAATGTATGCCCCTGTCATTTGGTTGACAGTTGTTTAGCTGTTGCATTTATACCTCTGCAAATATACAGATACAGATTAACAGAGTTGGAAGAGACCTTGTAGGTCATCTACTCCAACCCCCTGCCCAAGCAGACCCATTTGTTAATGTTAATGTTCTGGCTAGGGAGTGCTCAAACAGCAAAGCACAGAACATGGGATCAGATCAACCAATCCTCAAACAAGATATGTATCTCCGCACAATATTCAGTTGCAATTTGGGAGATGTTGTGTCAGCCCATCTGCAGCCATCTTCAACCAACACTTACCTATCAATCTCTTCACCACATAGTTATGGGGCGATGCCTACACACAGTTGTGGGCGACTCTAAATCAAGCTTAAGTATTTTCCCCCGCAAATCACAATGAATAAAAATTATAGAACCGATTGCTCTCCAAACTACAGTCTTGTGTTTTCTACTTCTACTTTAAGCTTAACCCACTCTTCCAACTTCAGGCTTACACCCAAAAAGAATGTAATTTTTTTAAAAAAATTTCAACTCTGAGATATTGCTACAACTTTATCTCTGGGTAAATAGTGTCTCTCATATTGAAATGAGTTGTCTCAAAGGATATATTTGAGAATTTCTACGCCTGCAGCTGGATAGTTTGTGTATATAAATACTGGGAATAAGTGTGAAAAATGTAAAAATGCACCGCTTTGCTGTAGTGGTTGAGAGGCTGCTTTAGAAACCAGGAGACTGTGAGTTCTAGTACCACTTTAGGCATGAAAGCCAGCTGGGTGACTTTGGGCCAATCAGCAGGAGTTCTAATCCTGCCTTTGGCACGAGAGCTGGCTGGGTGACTTTGGGCAACTCACTCTTTTAGCCCACCCTACCTCAGAGGATTGTTGCTGTGGAGAATATAGTAAGAAGGAGTATTATATATGTTTGCTGCCTTTATCCCACCTTGATTGCTTATAAAGGTGGAATAAAAATTTAATAAGTAAATAAATTATCAAGCCATAAGGTCTGAATTGCAAACATTTGAACGACCACTAGAAGACAGCAGAGATCCAGAAAAATGCTAATACTCAGTTGCCATCTAGTGGTCATTTGGATTTTTGCAGACTATAAAATAGGCTGAATGGGGATTTAAGCCTGGGATTCTCTCACTCATCAAATTCAAATCTCTCTGGAATTGTTCCTTTGCCTAGAGAAAAGAAGGACTAAGGGTGATGGTCAATTTATTTTCCAAAGCACCAGAAGGCAAGACAAGGAAAAATGGATGGAAACTAATCAAGGAAAGAAGCAACCTGGAATATTAAGGAGAAAATTGCTGATAGTGAGAACAATCTGACCAGTGGAACAGCTTGCCTTTGTTGAGGTAATTCCCCGTTAGGAGAATGAGTGCATACAGAGAGATGTATTTGAGAGAAGTGTTTGAATAATACACATACAGAACACAGATACACTGTACATTAAATGTAGGTTTTTACTTCCAGAAAAGTTTAAGCAAAGTTCAAACTAAGCAGTCCAAAGTCATTCACAGGTATGTGTTCAGTGTTCAATCCAGGGATAATACCAATATCAAAGTTCCATGTCAAAAACAGTTCAGATTTACATCAAATCCACTAATATCAGTCAATTAGGAAAAATGGAGGAACAGCAATACTTTCCAACAGAAGGAAACAGAGATACACTCTCTTCTGAGATTCAGACCAAGACAAACCAGGTTTCTGGTTCCATCTTATGGCCGTTTGAGAAACCACACCTAATTATAGTTTTGCATTTTCTTAAAGATACAGTTTTAAAATGTTTATCCTGGTTTATATATTTCTAACCCAAATAGCTGTTAGGTGACTCATATTCCTAACAGCCTTAAGAAGTTGTGGATACTCCATCATTGAAGGTTGTTAAAGAAGAGACTGGGACAGTGACTTGTCTGAAATGGTATAGGGTCTCCTGCTTGAGTAGGGGGTTGGACTAGATGACCTCCAAGGTCCCTTACAACTCTATTCTATTCTGTTCTATAACTCTGGGCTGTACATCACTTGGATCTTTGACTTTTCCCATTAAATTTATATTTACACCCTGAGTCCTTTCCTTTTGCTTCCTTGCTCAAGCCATCTCTTATTTATATTTATGTGATAAGAAACTTGGCCCTGTCTGGGAGTAAAGACTCTCAGGGTTAATTGGTTGGGTCAATTAGCTGAATTCTTGAGTTTGAGCTACACCTGACCTTCCTCTGACCCAATTTAGAAGATTGCAATAACAGACCCCACCTTTCTTTCTTACAATATGTAGATGTATTTATCATTTGCAATATGTAAACAATCATTCTGAATTTGAGGGGTGCCACCGAGGAGGTCAAAAGGCCCGAAGAAATGCCTTGATGCCTCTCCAGGTAGAAATTCAAAAAGGAAAGATATCTGGAAGATACAGATAGCTTCTTAACGCCAGTGTGCTCTGATTAAAAAAGAAAAGAAAAAGAAAAAAAAAAGCTACACTGAAGAAATTTTAAATTAAGAAAGAGTTGCTTGGGGAAGTCATGGTATAATGGGAATTTATGGGAAACTGCATGAAGAATTATAGGAGAAATATAAAGAGATCCAGCACCCATGAACTCTGTCTTAATAACTAAATAATACCATGGGAGGGATTTCTATTGGGTTGCACATCCATATTAGGAATACAGGAGAGCCAGTTCAGTACAGGTTGAACCAATTTTGGTTGCCACATTATAAAAAAGATGTTGAGACTCTGGAAAGAGTGCAGAAAAGAGCAACAAAGATGATTAAGGGTGGCTAAAACAAATGAAGAACAGCTACAGCAATTGGGTGTGTCTAGTCTAGCGAAAAGAATGACTAGGAAGAACATGATAGCAACATTCCAATATTTGAGGGGCTGCCACAAAGAACAGCTTAGTTTTAAAAGCAACCGAAGGCAAACCAAGAAGGAATGGATGGAAACTAATCAAGGAGAGGAGCAACCTAGAACTGAGGAGAAGTTTTCTAACAGGGAGAACAATTAACCAGTAAAATGGCTTGCTTTCAGACATTGGGGGTACTTCGTCACTGGCGGCTTTTAAGAAGAGAGTAAATGGCCATTTGTCCAAAATGGTATAGGGCAGGGATGTCAAACTCAATTTCATTGAGGGGCACATCAGGGTTGTGGTTGACCATGGGGTGGTGGTGGCTGGGTGTGCCAAACTTGGTGGGCATGGCCAATTTGATACCAGTCACTGGGGGTGGCCAACTGGGTGGGTATGGATAGCTTGACACCACTCCCCAAACTGCTGGCATATTTCCTCTTCGGATTGGGTAGACTGGGCCGAAGCAACGCTGAATCCAACCACATCGCAGGCCAAATCCAGCCTGCGAGCCTTGAGTTTGACACCCCTGGTATAGAGTCTCCTGTTTGAGCAGGGGGTCAGACTCCAAGGTCCCTTCCAACTCTGTAATTCTGTTATTTTGTGGTTAAAAGCACCAAGCTAGAAAGCTGAGAGACTGTGAGTTCTAATTCTGCACAAAACAAGCTGACAGACCTTGGGCCAGTCACTCTTTCTTATCCCTAGGAAGCAGGCAAGGACAAAATCTTTTGAAAAACTTTGCTTGTCCAGGGAGTCTATGAGAATCAGACACAACTGATTAAAAGAAGAAGAAAATATAGGAGTACATAAATAACCCACTGCTGTTACAGAACACCACTGGTTGTAGCAAATATTTTTGTTTGAGATTTTTTTCTGATCTCATTCAGTAAACCCTGAAAGCAAAGTTAATGGTCCTTCTCAGAAAATGTTGTTTCTTCAGAAAAGATCCCAAGTTTATTGCCTATGAAGCTTCTCAATCATCCAGGTCATGTTTGTCCCAAAGTTGATTTTCCAAAAGGCAACTTTCTTGATTTTTTTTTTCATGGAAGACATTCCACTTCTCATCCACGAAGCTTCTTCGGTTCAGGAATCCAATGTTCAATTCATGAAATCTGCAGGGACGGCCATGTCTGAAACCTTAGAATGCCATTGTTGTTTCCACAGTACTAATTCAGATAATCAAAGAATTTATTTCCATTGACTGATTCATAATTTGCACCATGACATGGTTTGCTTAAATCCTGGTTTGTTGTCTAAGTCAGTAGTCACCAACCAGTGGGCTGAAGAACAGAAAATTTTGGTGGTCCACAGCGAAATGTCACCCCCAAAGCACTCCCCAAAGCAATTAATCCAGGCTTCGTGGTAACACAAGGCTTGCGTCACTTGCATTGGGAACAACATGAGATAATGAGGGGAGGGGGGAAAGGCGGAGGGGGGGACTTGCCCCATGCATCCCATGCGCCTCTCCTGGCCAGCAGGCTGCTTCTTTCCACTTCTTTCTTCTTCTACTTTTGTCTGCATGCAAGGAAAACAGCAAAAGTCTTTCTTTCTCTCCCCCAAACTCCACCAGAAATGAGTCTTTGGGACCCTGCAAAGCATCCTGCTCCAAGAGGCTGTGCCATTCTGGCAGAGTTTGGGGGAGAAAAAGAAAGACTTCTGCTGCTTCTGCTGCTTTCCTTGCATGAAGCCAAAAGTCTCTCTCTCTCTCTCCCTCCCTCCCTCCCTCTGAGAACGGAGCTAGAGATGGTATCCTGCGATCCTAAATAAGAAATGATTGATCGGTAGAAAAACGGGGTGGGGAATTTTCCTGCACACTTTTTTGGGGATTTTTCCCAGGGATTTAAAATTATGAGTTTGGTGATCCCTGAGGTCCAAAAGATTGGCAACCCCTGTTCTAAGTCATAGCTAGCTTTCTGGTACATTCCTCTACTAGATATGTACAGCCAGCCTTTCCTAAGTTGCCATGGAGTTACAATTGTCAATGTAAGGTAACTATGTATAGTCTACTTAAATTAACCTAAATTACATTTATATTCAAAATGAAAGAACATTTAGTTTTTGCCATGTTCATTTCTTTAGTGCTAAGCAACATCTTTTGTGTTGTGGATATGCACCCTCCCCCCTTAAATAGTAACAGCAGAAGAAGAGAATAAGGAAGATGACCTTATGGAGATACAGAGAACTCTTAAGTGTCCAGCTTTATGTCTTTACCTCCAGAAGTTGTGGCTGGAGGTTTTTAAGAAGACATTAGACAATCATTTATCTGAAATGGTATTGGGCATGCAAGCCCCAGCCAAACTTGCCTGCACTGTGCATGCGTGCCTCCCAGCTGATTTTTGACCCATTTGAGGCCTTTTTCGCTCTCCTGGGAGCTCGAGGGAAGCCTCTGAGGCCTTTGGATGCCGAAAAACAGGCCTTCTGGAAATACCGGAAGTGCTGAAACTGGAAGTGCCAAAACCGGAAGTGCCAAAACCGGAAGTGCCAAAATGGCCCTGTTTTTCAGCCTCCAAAGGCTGCAGAGGCTTCTCTCGAACCCCCCGGGAGGGTGAAAACTGCCTCAAACAGGCCAAAAATCAGCTGGGAGGTGCGTGCATGCCGGAAGTGCATGCCAGAAATGCAGGTAAGGGGGGGGGGGGTTGCGCACACATGCACAGAGGGGTGGGGCACATTGCATTGTGGGTGCTGGCAAGCACGCGCACACGCTTTTGTCACACCACAACAACAAGGTTCACCATCACTGGTCTTCTGCTGGAGTAGCGGGGGTGGATTAGAAGACCTCCAAGGTATTTTCCAACTCTGTTGCTCTGTCTTCAGCGGTGTTATAAAACATCAATGAAGTTACCTGAAAGTTAATTTTTTAAAAAAAAATCTTTATGAGGCCAATACCCCATAAATCAGCATGGTAGACCAAGGCATAAAAGTGAAATCCATCCCCCCCTGTGGCTACATGTCCAAACAGATGTTTGCTAAGGGTCATTAATTTAATTACAGAAAGTCTTCTAAGAAACAAGAAACTATCCTAACTCCACTAAAAGTCGGTGTTTGCATTTCCCCATTAAGCCAATCTTTCTTTAGAAGATCAAGAGATGCGTAGAAGTGGCAACTAATAGCATAAGGAAACATTGCCAAAAAATAAAAAAAGGGGGGGGAGGAAGAGATAGGAATCATCGTCTTAGCATCTCAACAGATGTTTCTCTCCACTAAATTCTAATTAAGCTTCTGACCCTTGTAATGTGGCAAATAAGTAAAGCCAATTCTATTGGCCACAAGGAGACATCATGGCAGGATAATAGTTTGCCTGCTGTTCTTATTGATACCACGAAAACTTGAATCAGCACTGGAGATAGCGTATTAGAAGAAAAAAAGAGTTGACTTTTGAGTTTTGACCAGATTGCATGGAAATTTAGGCTAAGGGTGGTAGCTTCGGGAGGGTGTGTGATGGCTGGGGAAGGAGGCAACCCAAGGCAAATCTTTTTTTGTTGTTGTTTCTTTCTTTTTCCAGTAACACCTTTGGACTGTAGGCAACATTTCTTTTCATGTCTCTGTCTTGTATAAAACAACAAAAAAGCTGCATTCGCAGAAGCAGGACACACCTTGAAAAAGCAAAGCTGCGCCAAGTCTCAGAGTGTTAATTTAAGCAATAAACAATGAAGGAGAGAACCAGCCTAGAACTAAGGAGAAACCTAAGGAGAAGCAATCTAGAACAAAGGAGAAATTTCCTGACAGTTAGAAAAATAAATCATTGGAACCACTTGCCTCCAGAAGTTGTGAATGCTCCAACACTGGAGATTTTGAAGAAGAGATTGGACAAACATTTGCCTGAAATGGTAATCGGGTTTCCTGCCTAAGCAGGGGGTTGGACTAGAAGACCTCCAAGGTCCCTTCCAATTCTGTTATTCCAACTCTCTTAAATCAGGTTCTGTTATTCTGAAATGGTAGGGTCTTCTGCTTGAGCAGGGGGGTTAGACTAGAAGACCTCCAAGGTCCCTTCTTACTCTGTTATTCTGCACTGAAAAATGAAGTCTAGTAAATGGGTAACGAAACTGTGAGGATGCATTTGCTGCACTACTTTAGGTGGACCAGTGGCATACGCCCAAATAAAGCAATGTGACCAGTTCAACACTTCCTTGAAATTGCTTATAATTCCTCATTTCGCCTCTCCCCTTTTCCCTTCCCAAATAAACCACTTCAAGCAATTGGGCAGATGGCTGTATGTTAGAGCACAGTTCCCCCAAATTTTTTAGCTTTGCAGACTGGGGGGCAGGGGAGGAGGAGGGGCGGAGAGGGGATGGTTCTGAGTGAGCAGCTGACAAGTGGGTGCACAGCTCCATTTATCTAACTATCTAACTTACTATATGTTTTAGATAGGTTTTAGACTAGGTTTTTTTATTATTATTTTAATTATTTTAATTTTAAAATACTCTGTAGCGTGATTGTGATGTGGTGTTTGGGACACTGTGCTGGAGTAGCTTTCAAATTTCATTGTATTTGTAGAATGCAATGACAATAAAGGTATTCTATTCTATTCTATTATTCTATTCTATTTGCACAAGTGACGGGCACCCTCTGCTCACACAAATGCAGCACACATACTCACTTACTGCTCACGCAATTGGGGATGCGCGTATGGACGCTTGCCTGTTGCTTCTGTGTCCTAGTTCCAAATGCCTCATGGCCCAGTACTGGGGCCACAGCCCATGGGTTGGGGACAGTGATGAGATTCAACTTTGGTTACTACTGGTTATGTGGACGTGGCTTGCTGGGTGTGGCATGGCTTGGCAGCCGTGGCTTGGTGGGTGTGGCAGAGGAAGGATACTGCAAAATCTCCATTCCCTCTCTACTCCTGGGGGAAGGTTACTACAAAATCCTCATTCCCTCCCTACCCCACTAACCTGCTTTCCAGCTCCGTTCTCCTGTGCAAGGCAACCAAAGAAGACCCAGCCTATCAGCTGGGATTCGGGAGGCAGAGAAGAGATGGGGGCGGAGCCAGTCAGAGGTGGGATTTACTGGTTCTCTGAATTACTCAACATTTCCGCTACTGTCATGCCCTTGGTAGAGGACTCTGAGAGAGAGGAGGAACAGCTGACAGGGAGTGGAGGTGAGGCTCCGGAGGTTGTGGAGGAGGCTGGGGAAGGGCAGAGGCCAGCTGGGCAGTCAGAGGAAGAACCAGGCCCATCCCCTCTGCATCCTAGGACACATAGGGTGGAACGGAGAAGGCAACAGCTAGGCTTACGAGGGAGGAAGTGGCCATGATCCCCTTCACTGGTGGCAGCTGGGGAGAATAGTATATAAGACAGATGGTTAAAACACAGCATTGCCAGAAGCAAAGCTGGTTTTATTTTAGGCTGAAGTTATCTTGGTTGGCGTCCTTCCAACAGTCTGTGCCTTGTTATCTCCTTGAATTTGGTAATTACTTATCCTGGTCCATTGTGGAAATTTCATCATTGTAGTTTGGTTTTTTTTAAATTTCACCTTTATCTGCTCATTATGTTCGGATTGTATTACTTTCTTCTGAAGACTATTTTTGAGTATGTTTTATCTCCAACTGAGAATTATTGAACAGTGGGGCCAAGTTGGAGGCCTTAAAGGACATTTATTTATGTTCTGGATTTTGTTACGTTTGTATTACACTTTGGGTCATCACTACTCCAGAACTGGTCAGAACCTGCTAAATAGCACCTCTGGTTGGGGACTCCTGAGTTAGAGCACTTGTGGTCCCAGGCATTTAAGACACTCTAAAGCTGCCCTGCATATTCTTATTTCTCTTCCTTCATTGTAAGAAGATATTGAAATAAAGCAGCAAGTCAGTCTAAGAATTTCTCTCATAAAGCAGGGGAAGCTTACCTCACATTTGTTTTCAGTGCATTAATTATCAGTGCAGTGAACTACCTCAGAGGATATAAATATAATCATATTAAGCTTAATTACAGAGCATTAATTACCTGGGAACTCTTTTGACTGTTGGCTTGGTATGTCTTTGTTGTACTTTTTTAAAAAACAAAATGTTGAAGAGCATACGCAATTAAAGATGACTGGCCCATATCCAGAAGCTAGCAATTGGGTCTTATTTACAATATATCTCTACTTATCTATGCACACACATATTCCAACATAATATGGTGCAATATTAAACTGTAATTAATGCATAGCATTTATGCAGGCAGTTTTTAAACATGAGCTGAACCACAAATGAAGCAGAGAAAATGGATAGGACAAGGTTGTCTCTGTAAATTTTTGCTGTTTGCATCTGAAAATACCTACTGAGCTTTTTAGATGTATAGAAGGCACAAAGAGCTGGCTAATCCTACAGGCACTGAGGCCAGGGTGCTAATGGGATTCTTTATTTTATTTTTTATTTATTTATTTATTTTTGTCAATTGCTTACAAGATAATAGGTGTAAGTAAAAACATAGTTATGAATACATGGATACATATTAGAAAAATAAAAAAAAAGAAAAGAAACAATAGGACAGGGATGGCAGGCATGTTGGTGTGCTTATGCACGCCCCCTACAGACCTCTTAGGAAAGGGGTGAGGTCAATAGTAGACAGTCTAAGGTTAAAGTTTTTGGGGTCTAGGGAAGATCTGCTTAGCAACTGCAATGATTTGCTTAACATCCATGGCAAAAAGGTCATAAATGTTGCTCAACTCACTTAAGAACTTAGCAATGGAAATTTTGACCTCAATTCTGATCATAGGTGGAGAAACATTTGCTAGACCAATACTTGAATACAGGCTCATCGGTCTGGAACCCATATTATGTATCTGATATTAACACAGTTGAGAAAGTCCAGAAATATTTCACAAGAAGAGTTCTCCACTCTTCTACTCATTGCAGAATACCTTATGAAACCAGACTCAAAATTCTAGACCTAGAAAAACTAGAACTATGCTGCCTTTGGTCTGATCTAAGTATAGTATATAAAATCATACATTGCAATGCCCTACCTGTCAATGAATACTTCAGCTTCAATCATAACAACACAAGAGCACACAATAGATGCAAACTCAAGGTAAACCGCACCAAACTGGATTGCAGGAAATACGACTTCAGAAACAGAGTGGTCAGTGTCTGGAATCCTCTACCTGACTCTGTGGTTTCTTCCCCAAACCCCAAAAACTTTAACCTTAGACTGTCTATTGACCTCACCCCTTTCCTAAGAGGTCTGTAGGGGGCGTGCATAAGTGCACCAATCGTGCCTACCGTCCCTGTCCTATTGTTTCTTTTTATTTTTCTTATATGTATCCATTTCATGTATTCATAACTATGTTTATACTTATACCTATTATCTTGTAAGCGATTAGCAAATCAAATCAATAAACAAAAATAAATAAAAAATAAACTACCTGTATCAGTACATAGTCAAATCTGACCAGGGATGGGCTGGAGGGAATTTACAGGGGGTTCGGGAGAGCCCCTAGCTAAGACTCTGTGCAGAGAACCCCCCAATCCCATTCCTGGCTGGCTCCACCCACCACACCCCTCCCCTCCCAGGAGTCCCCACGTGGCCCGTTTTGGATGCAGGTAAGTGCAGGGTGTCCACGGAAGTTCAGGAAAGCCAGAAATGTTTCCAGCTTCCCTCGAGCCTCTGGAGCCCAGGGAGGCCATTTTCACCATCCCGGAGGCTCGAGAAAAGCCTTTGGAGCCTGGGGAGGGCAAAAACACCCCCCCCGACACACACAGAGTGGTGTAGGTGAATGGCTAGGCCACGCCCACCATGGCCACGCCCACACAGCAACCGGGCAGAGAACCCGTTGCTAAGATTTTTGAAGCCCATCCCTGAATCTGACCAACCACATAGCACAGGTTCTTAGAAGCTGGTTCCTAACTGACTCCAATCATGAATGCTAAGAAGAAATAAAGCCATATCTTTAAAAGACAAGAGTTTTTAAAATTGGTCCAGCTAATGCACCATAATTTGAGGGGAAAAAAATTACCTGTCTGCCAAGCCCTATTTAACCCTCTTACTGCACTATTCAGAAAATCTACCATTTTCATGCAAACTTAGTGATAATGGTGCAGCTACAGATTGCCTTATTGTTTAAAATAAACTTGTCTGGTAGCCCTGAATTAATGTTATTTTTCAGCTATCTCTTTCCCCCACCATCTGGGGGTTGGCTAAGGTTTATCAATGCCACACCCCAGCAGAAGGAGGCCTTGACATCTGGGTCCTAAAGAAAAGCCCAGTTGTATCAAAGTCCCACTTTCCTTGTTGACAGTTGGGTCAAATAGGAACACATTTATTTGTGACAGCAGTCACCACAACATCCTCTAATGTATGCAAAATGTTTCTCTTGGGATAAGAAGCAGACACATTCTGCGGTAGAGCCAATGGATTCATGGGGAATTCCAGATTCATTGGCTGATGTTCCCCAAAAGAACAGGCAGCGGGCCAAGAAGGCAGACTTTGCAGGATAAAATAAAGAACGATAAGGGCTAGGAAGACAAGTGAAATGAGCATTTGATGGGTCAACTGTCAGAAATCCCTGATAAGGGATTTCTGACAGTTGACAATGGGGTCCTGCATCAAAGCGAGCCCGGAAACGAACAAAAAAAAAAAATAGCCCTTTTTATTTAAGAGAAAGAGAGAAAGACATATCAACATTTTAAAATATATTCATCAAGCGACACATTTTCCCCCTGCAGGGACTTTGCATATTTTTTGCTTTCATATTTCAGCGTACACCCATTTTGCAATCAACTTTGGTGTGTGCAGGAAAGGAAATAATTTATGTCCCGTATTTCAGCAAAGGTCAGAGAATGTTGGATTTAACTCATGTTGCTTAAATTTGCAAGGAAAGGACAGACGGAATGCTGATTAAAGAAATTCATACCAAGTTACTGCTGGTAGCGTGGGAAGAAGAATATTCTTTTCTATGTCTAATTTGTGTCCCTTGAATATTAAAAGTTTAAGCAGTAGCCAAGATTGTATTTAGACTTGGCCTTGAGCGTGAATATTCTTGCAGCATATCGCTTTCAGAGCCAGAAAAATCTACATTGATAGACCTCTGAGGGAAGGGTAAGGGAACAGCCAATGACAAAAGCTATGATACAACGTTGTGATGCAAACTCTACCCCTGTTGTAGATATGTTGCAACATTGCATGCATATACATAAGGGGTGGAACTTATATCTTGATTACATAGTAGTGTCATGCCCCCGTCCAGAGAGTGAATCTAAGGGGGAAGATGAATAGCTGACAGAGAGTGGGAGAGTGGCTCCGAGGAAGACCAAGGCCCACCCCCTCCTCATCCTATGGCACACAGGGAAGAATGCAGAGGGAGCAACGTAGGTTGCATGGCTCATGTGGAAGGAAAGGGCCCTGATTCCCTTCACAAGGCACACCTGGGGATGGAATTTAAAGGAGAGGCAGTTGGGAAGGGCGTTTGTCAGGAACAAATGCTGGATTTATCTAGTGTTGTGAGTTTTAGCCTGGATTCCTGGCATTCCTCCTGTCTGTGTGAATTATTGCCATGCTTCTGTGTGCCTATCAGCCTTGCTGGAATTATTGGACCCATTGTTTTGGCCTGCTGGAGTGATTGATTGCAGTCATTCTGCTTATAGCATTTGGACTGGAGTATCCACAGCCAGAGGCTGTTGTAGGTTCGTGGTAGAGCTTTTCTCCAGGCCGGAGAGTAACCGGGACGTTGGGGGCAAAGTTGGAGTAAATAAAGGGACTCATACCTATTTTCTGTCTGTGTTGCCTTCGCACCATCCCCTGGGTCATCACAGTAGAAGTTTTATCATTCTGACAAAACTCCTAGATTTTTTGGAACCCGTGAAAGGAGACTATAGCTCTGCTAGAGAGTCAAAATTAATATATTGAAATATTTCACACAAGAGGCATCCTACTTAAACTTGCAGACGATGTTATTCATTTTGTATGGAGTAACGGAATTAAAGCGTAAAGTTCACAAAAAGAGCATATAAAATCTGTATCGAAATGTAGACTAGCGACATAGATTGGCTTTCTTATGGTGCACCCTAGGCAACCTGACTTTGTCATGACTAAATAGTTTACACATTCCAGCTGCTGGACCTCATAAGGTTTTCCCAGCAAGAAGCAGCACCATGAATGCCGGGAAAAAAAAGCAACAGCTCTTTTCAGAACCAACTGACAAAGGACATAATAGATGTCCTGGAAAATTGTACAACTTAATGTGGGAGATATGAAAAGTCTATTTATTTGGGCTGATGAATAATTAATTACTCAGTGGATGTTGTCCTATTACAAGAAACTCTTTGCATTTGATGAAATCCAACTCAAAAACAGAAGAAAGCTTCCAGGATGTGTCTAGTTACCATTCGTATGATGTGTTATAGCTATGGTAATTTCTTGTTCATAGCGGCCTCCATCCATGCCAGATCATTTTGAGGAAGAGAAAAGAAAGAGTGCAAAGAAGAGCAATGGACATAATTAGGGGACTGGAGGCTAAAACATACGGTGAATGGTTGCAAGAACTGGGCCTGGCTAGTGTAGTGAAGAGAAGGACCAGGGGAGACAGGATAGCGGTCTTCCAATATTTGAGGGGCTGCCACAGAGAGGAGAGAAGGGGTCAAGCTATTTTCCAAGGCACCTGAAGGCCAGATAAGGAATAATGGATGGAAACTGAACAAACAGAGATTCAACCTGGAAATAAGGAAAAAATTTCTGACAGTGAGAACAATCAACCAGCGACTTTGGAAGTTGTGGGAGCTTCATCACTGGAAGCTTTCAAGAAGAGACTGGACAGCCATCTGTCAGAAATGGCATAAGTCTCCTGCTTGATCAGGGGGTTGGTCCCTTCCAACTCTTTTATTCTGTAAAATATTCTCTTCCTGGATGAACGATCATCAATGGGAATATATGATTACATTGTTTTAAAAGTGGATGTTGTTATATACAGTTATACAGACATGCAGTCATTAAGCGAATCTGATTTCCACCATTGATATTGCTTGTTGAAAGCAGGATGGGAAGGTAGCAAATGTTAGTCCCATGATCCTGGGATGCTGCAGCTGTCATAAATGGCATGAAAGTGGTCAAATTTTGATTATGTGATGGTAGGGATATTGCACCAGTCATAAGCGTGACAATCAGTTGCAAGTTCCTTTTTTTCAGTGCCATCATAACTTGGAACAGTTGCTAAATGACCGATTGATTGTAAATTGAGGACTACCTGTCCTGCAGTGAAACTTTACATGGACCGCTTGAAGTTATACTCAGGTTACAACTGATCCAGAATGCAGCAACGTAAGCAGCTGTGAGTAGCCATGTGAAAGCTGCAGTGAATATCAATAGGCTTCTGTTGTGGCCTATCAGCTGCCGGTTCCTCCAGCAACCAAATCAGAGGAAGAGGTGTGGAAGTCAGGGGCAGCATCAGGGCAACCTGGGAGCTCTGTGGGGAAAGAGGGAATGGAGCTGGCAGAGAGAGAGAGAGAGAGACAGAGAGAGAGAGAGAGAGAGAGAGGCAAAGCCTGGGCTCATCAGCCCTCAGATGGAGAGTCAACAATCCCAGGTCTAGAGGTGGTTGATGAAGAAGAGGAGGAACAGCTGGGTCAAATGCCTGACATACGGCTGCGCAGAAGACAGAGGAGAGGAGAGCAGTGGAAATCTATGGGCTGATCCTTGGGATGGAAGAGCCACTACTGCTAGCGAAGCCCCACGCTAGTTCTGGGGATAAAAGGCAGAGGGCAGAGATGAATAGATTTGGCAGACAACTATCCATCTTCTGACCGGACAGACTTGTTAGCCTGCGAGAGAAACTTGTTGCTGGGGGCTGCCGGCATTCCTCGTAAAGGAATCTTTTGAGTTCATATCAGAGGATTTGTTGCATTTGGGGAGCTGGGTCAGAACAGCTTCTGGATGCAGTTTAAAGTGCTGAGTGTCCTGCCTAAAACCATACCTGTCACAGAATTACGTAATGGCGGGATTACCTGTGTCATCTTATTTGTAAGGTCCAGTGGAGGTGGCATGCTTCATGTTCCATCTATTAAGCATTATCAAGAGGCAAGACCTCTGCCATCGTGCTTCTCCTTTAAAATAACATTCTCTTCAAGATCTGCGTAGGATTGGCTGACCTTCAAAAGAACACCGAAGACTTTCCCATGGGCACAAGGGTAGGGCCTCTGGGGTGAACCTACTGGCAAAGTGCATGTCGAGAAAATGCCTAGCCTTTCCCACCCACCCTGGTACGGCCATTGGAAATCTTTAATTGCTATACAGTTAGCAATCCAGAGTTATGTATGGATAGGAGGATATATGGTTTGAAATGACATATACATACCATTACATTCTTTCCAGCATGAGGACTGAGTACATGGAGTCAAAGATTAAGAAGAGAATTTTTATTTCAATTTGTTAAGGCCAGCAATCAAGCTAGATGGGACAAGTTGGTTTGTGCATGCATTTGTAACACACACACACACACACAACAACAACAACAACAACCAACTTGTCCCATCTAGCATATATATAGATTTAGATTTGTTGAAATCCAGGAATAGGAATGAGAGAGCAGGCTGCCCTGTAACAATTGCAGCTGATTTCCCAGTTAAAATAGCTTGCCTTAATAGCTACTTGTATTTATTTATAAGGTAGAGATGCAATTTAAATGAAGGAAGGAAAGGTTTATACATTTCTTAGTGGCAGGAACCTGATTTAATTTCCCCTGAAGCTATTTGCAACCTTATCTTAAGATTTGTTATGCCTCTAACTGCCCTGTCCATTCTGATAGTATAAAATTCATCTCTTCTCTTCTCTTCTCTTCTCTTCTCTTCTCTTCTCTTCTCTTCTCTTCTCTTCTCTTCTCTTCTCCTCATCTCATCTCATCTCATCTCATCTCTTCTTTCTCTTCTCTTCATCTCTTCTCTTCTCCTCTCTCCTCCTCCCTTCCTTTTCCATTTCTCCCTTTTTAATCTTTTCTTCACCTTCCGCTTCCTCTTCCTCTTCCCCTTTCCCCTTTCTCTTCCCCTCCTGCTCCCCCTCCCTCTCCTCCTCCCCCTCCCTTTTCCTTTTCTCCTTTTGTTTGACATATTAATTATTGACATACTGACCTCTGCTGGGGAGGATCAAGACGACCAAATGCTGATTTCCCTGCTCTTTTGATATCTTCACCAGGAAGTCACTTCCGGGATGGCTTGATGCCATCCATGTTGCTTCGTAGCCAGATCAATAAAAGAGATACAGCCAGTCTTTCCTCTACTCTTTTCATTCAGAACACATTCTGCTGACCACTAATCGCTGGGGAGAAATCTCCCTTGCCAGTCAAACTGAAAGCATGATTGAAACAGCGGGCTTTAAAAAAAAAAAAAAAGGAAACTTGATCAGGCTGAAGTTGGTGTTATCCCTTTTGCTTCTATTCTTAGTTCTCAGGCTACCTTTGTTCTGCAGGGTAGATAAAGGGATCCCCTTATCTCCCCCTCCCCACTGTGCAAAATACAAAGGCCCAGAAAAAGCCATTTCTTTTCTCTGAGTTTTATTTACCATCACAATGGAACACTTTTCTTCTTTGTGTTGGTGGCTTAGCATCTCTCTCTCTCTCTCTTATAAATCTATACTAGTTCGCTCTTTCTTTCTCTTTCTCTCTTTCCCTCCCTCCTTCTCTCTCTCTCTTATAAATCTATACTAGTTCTCTCCTTCTCTCTCTCTCTCTCTCTCTCTGTCTCTCTCTGTGTGTGTGTGTGTGTGTGTGCATGCGTGCTTGCACACTTGTATTGATAACAACAGAAAGGACATTAGGAATGAGGAAATTGTTTTACACAGAGTTCACTGGAGTTGTAAAACCTGAACCACAGTCCTATTTCATTATACCGTACTTCAGCCATTCCAACAAGGGGTTGGGGTGAGGGCAGAGGGGATGTGTTAACATATTGGAAAAAAAGAAAACAACATAAAAACAATGCTCAGTGGATTTGCCTTGTTCGCTTCCATAGGTTGATGACTCTATTCTGTTATTTTTGGACAGTACCGTTGGACAGTATCACATTAAGGCGGCCATTGTCTTATTTTCTGGGGAGTTTTGAGGGAAACGAGAGCGGGTTTGTTTGTTTTTCCTTCAGAAAATGCTTTTGTTTTTTTTTTCTCCCCCTCTCATTTTGTGAGGGACTTCAATCGAAATTCCCCTTAGTTTTTAGAATTAGATACCATTTAATTTGATGAATTGGCTTTTATATTTGAGGGAAATTCTCAGGGGTGGCGTAAGTTGTTCTTTTTGTTGTTGTTGTTGTTGGTTTAAATTATTTTTAAAAACAAACATACACATACAAAACATAAAACCACCTTCCATTTTATATACATACAGTGTGTCAGTTGGTTACGTATCTTTTGTGCTATCCTTTTGTAGTCATTTACTCACAATTTATATCAGTCTTCACATTGTCAAACTAACATATGCTTATATATTTATCAGTTATTAATCATCCATGACTAAACTATTTATTCCATCATTTTATACGAGATGTTCCAAGTTTTGTCTTAAAACATGTGTTATACTTTCAACCAATGGTTATATATATATCTATATTATGTTTTATATCAATCTATTAGATTTCTATCACAAAATTATCTATTCTATTACGTTACCATGCCTTTTTATCCTACCATTGATAAAACAAATCCCATATCATATAAAATTGCTTGTCTTCTTGTTCTCTAATTTCAAATGTCAATTTACTCATTTCAGCACAGTCCATAATTTTTTTGATAACTTCCTCCTGTATAGGTATTTTGTCATTTTTCCAGTTCTTTGCAAATACAATTCTAGCTGCTGTTAAAACATTTACAATCAAATATTTCAGTTCTTTATTGTATATGTCCCATATGACTCCCAATAAAAAGATCTCTGGTTTCAAGTCTATATGTTGTTTTATCATTTTTTCCACCCATGTGTGGATTTTAGTCCAATATTTCTTTGCGGCCGAGCATGTCCACCACATATGGTAATATAAACCAGGTATCTGATGACATTTCCAGCATTTATCCGATTTATTCTTAAACATTCTCACAAGTCTCGTCATGGATAGGTGCCACCTGTAAAACATCTTATACACATTTTCTTTATATGCAGTTGACATTGTCATTTTATAATTTTGAGACCACAATTTTTGCCATTTTTTCCCCCAAGCAATCATCATTTCTTTAACTTGTTCCTCCTCCAATTTAAATTCTAATAGATGTCCATAATTTTAATTACCTTTTCATCAGTACCCATCAAAATTTTATCTAAGTCAGTCAACATCATAAATACCTTCTGCCTTAGAGTCTTTATCAAACCTAGATTGTATTTGTATGAAAACCAATTCAGTTTTACACCTTGTTCTTCCAACACGTGCATAGATTTAAGTTCACCCTTTTCATTTAATATCTCCCCATATCTAACTGTTTGTTCCTTTTTATGTATTATTGGGTAAGAAAAAGCTTCAATAGTTGATATCCCTGTTGGAATTTTTAGTAATATTGTCTTTTTATCTTCTCCCAGTTCAAAAACAATGCCTAATGAATATAACGTCTTATAAAATATCCCTGTGTTTTAGTTCCCTGATCCCTTAGGGGTGAGATTTGGGTGTTTGTGTGTTTCATTTATTTATTTTTTATTTACATCTTGTCTTTTTTATAGATAGATAACTCAGGGTGGCAAACACATTCAATATGCCTTCCTTTTCCTCTTTTCAACACCATAACAACCCTGTGAGATGAGTGGGACTGAAAGACAGTGACTGGCAGCAAAGACACCCAGCTGGCTTTCGTGCCCAAGGTGGGACTAGACATATAGAAGCACATATTAATACAAGAAAACAATGCTAAAGCAGCTGTGTTTTTCTCATGCTGTTGCACTCTGCATCTGTCCTGTGGGCTCAAAAATATAAAACTAATAATAAAGAGTTGCATACAGGTGGCATCTTTTTCCTCAGTATGTTCTTGTTGGAAGAAATATCCTTCCGGGTTCAGTTTCAAGTAGGGAAGAAAGACACTGGAAACATTGCGTCTGCTTGGAAAGATGGTTTATTATTGAACAGGATGGGTTCCTGAGCAGGAAAAAAAAATAAAAGCAGAGATGCTGAGAGTCCCTTGGTTTTATGTCCTCTGTCGGGATTTAAATTTGAGGTTGTATTCTGATTGATTGTTAGACCCTCATAGGGCCATGCAGGGGCAACTCTGTAGGCTGTCCTGAGTCCCAGGGTTGGTTGAGCCTTGCTGGATGATGATGTAATGAAAAGGCTTTAGGCAATTCCTATTATGGCTCTACCTGGAGTAGATCTTTGTTATGTGGAATAGACTGGCCCAGGCCTGAGTCATGGCCCATTAGCAAAGGTGGGTTTTTTGGGGTGGGGGTGGGGCTGAGTTTCTGTCTCTCTGAGTTTCTACTTTTCTTTTTAGGGGAAATATTCTGCATTTTTAGTATATCCTAAAATATTTCATTTTCCTAGGAGAGGGGTGGGTTTTAACTTCCAACATTCTGAAGCCTGTGCCTGTGTTTGAAATTTATTTATTTAATTTAATAGGGCCTCCTGCTTGGGTGGGAGGGGGTGTTGGACTAGATGACCTACACAGTCCCTCCCAATTCTGTTATTCTGTTACTGTTAATTGATGTATCATATTTAGCAACTGCCCTTCACCCTGAGGGAGTGACTCAAATCTGAACTATTGCACATCTGTAGAATTCAGCAATCTCCAGTCTTCTTCATTGCTCATACTGCAATTACATCATAAAAAAAAAATGTCAGTTCTGCCATTGAAAGATGTTTTAATTTTGAAAGTGTAAGCAGCCAGAGGAGCTTGGGCAGAAATACAGAATACAAATTGAAATGTTTCTCCTTCTCATCATCTTCCTCTGCTCATCATCCTTCTCTTCTAATATTGCCAGCAGTAGCCCGCCCTAATATAATATTCCAACAGGCATACTTAACATGCCATCAGATAAATTTAAAAGAAAAACAGAACAAAATACCTAAGAAATTGCATGGCAGATCTTGGTGTCTTATTCCATAATGCTCTTTGCTCTTCAGTTAGGTTGTCATCTTATCTGAAATATGAACAGAGCCGAGCTTTTGATGCGCTGTTAAATATAAAGCCAAAGTAATCACATAGGCCACATCGGCTGAGAGAAAATTGGCCATTCTGCTAAGAATTAATTTTAGCACCTACATATCTGGAAGGTTGGAAGAAATGAGCATGAAAGATTAAATGAGGTTACAAGGCAGATTATACCAAATTAGGCTGCAGGTTAAAATGCCATTTCAAGGAAGGAAGGAAGGAAGGAAGGAAGGAAGGAAGGAAGGAAGGAAGGAAGGAAGGAATGAAGGAAGGAGAAGGAGGAAAGGCTGTATCACTAGACCAATCTACAAACTTTAACCCTTTTGCCTGCAGTATTTGGTCGTGCAGAATTGTATGTAGATGGAAGGCAAACTTGAAGTCTGAAATGAATCATTTTATTTTATCAACTTGAGATAATGCATAAAATATTAGCACATGGCAATGGCATTCTAAGGAAGCTTCTGAGCCCCAATACCCCGGAATAATTACCGATTTTCTCCAATCTTACACAATCCCTTTGAAAATGTGCTAAGTCTCACACAACAAATTCAACCTAGAGCTACTCTAGAGTATTTCACGAGGGATGTGGTGGCTCAATGACTAAGATGCTGAGCTTGTCGATCAGAAAGGTTGGCAGTTTGGCGGTTCAAATCCCTAGTGCCGCGTAACGGATGGAGCTCCCATTACTTGTCCCAGCTTCTGCCAACCTACAAGTTCAAAAGCATGTAAAAATGCAAGTAGAAAAATAGGGACTGCTTTGGTGGGAAGGTAACAGTGTTCCATGTGTCTTTGGTGTTTAGTCATGCCGGCCACATGATCACGGAGATGTCTTCAGACAGCGCTAGATCTTTGGCTTTGTAACAAAGATGAGCACCGCCCCCTAGAGCCGGAAACGACTAGCATGTATGTGCGAGGGGAACCTTTACCTTTACCTTTAGAGTATTTCAGTCAAATAGATCCCTGTTAGGGAGAAGATCTCGATTGCATAGCAATATATTTTACTATAAAATGACATGCTGATTGATACAGAAAAGGTCATTCATAAACTAACCAACTGTAGATTAACCTAGCAGAAATGCAAAACCAGCTTATACAGTTAAGTTATGGTTCATTGTGTCAAGCAGATCCAGAAAAATTGGATCAAATGAATATTTTATCTGGGGGTTTGATTTGTCGAATCAAACCTGAAATTTTAGATGATTTGAACTGAGTCAATTCAGACACTTCAGACAACTTCCGTGCTTGCATGGAACTTTTTAAAATCAGAAGTTCGAATCAACTCAATTTGGCCGTTCACTTTGAAGGTACAGATTGAATGGAAGTGATTTTTTTGGTGGGGGGGTGTCAATTTACAAGTCTGAATCGAATTGGATTGCTGACTTGAATGGAATAGAACCGATGCTGCACACCTGATATTGTCTGACTTGCCCAAATTGCTTATATTCTCCAGAGGAAAAGTCCTTTCCATGCCTTGAAATAAGTGTTTAAGACAGCATTAAAATAGAACAGCCAATACTCCCTAAATTGAACTTTCAAAAATTTGAACAGGTGAGCACTCTGTCCATCAAGCACAAACAACCAGAACCACTTGTGAAAAGTCTCAAGAAGAAATCTTATTGTCAGTCACCTATGTTATAGGAATCTCATCAGATTGACTGTATATGTCAGTGTCCTGAGTAATGCACCCATAGAAAGCAGAACACTGAGGCAGGGAGATTCCTTGAGGAATTATTTATTAGATACCTCATATTGGCACAATTGGTGAAAACCAACTCTGAAAGTTCCAATGGTTTTCACCAGATTAAAAAGTGAAAGTTTCCTCTTCCCCCAAATCAGCAGTCGCATTGTCCAATAGAGGTGCTGGCTGGTTGCTTGGTTACTCTATTCCTCCTCTCTCTAGACACCTGTTGGAATGTCCTTGGTTCCCACAGGAAAAACAAAATGTTTTGACTACAAACCCCCAGCTATCTTATTTCTTCCCTTCTTCTTTCTTGTGGCAACTCTTAAACCTCCAAGATGGCCTCAGCCTGGTTTGCTTCTGGGTTGACTGTATACTCTTGGGCAGGGGTGGGATTCTACCAGTTCGGACTGGTTCGGGTGAACCGGATGTTAAATTTGCATCTGGTTCACTGAACCAGTATTTGAATTGACCGGCTGGCCCCGCCCACCCAGCCCCTCCCCTCCCAGGAGTCTCCATGTTATATTTTCGATGCAGATAAGTGCAAGGTCCACATGGAGGCTCTGGGAGGGGGAAAATGGGCCTGTTTCTGGCTTTTGTGGGGCCTCCAGAGCCCGGGAAGGCCATTTTTGACCTCCCAAAGGCCCGAGGGAAGCCTCTAGACCCTCAGGAAGGCAAAGACGACCCTCCTGGAAGTTCCGGTAGGCCATGTCTACCATGGCCATGCCCACTCAGCAACTGGGCAGCGAACTGGTGGCTGGGATTTTTGAATCCCACTCCTGCTCTTGGGAATGGACAGATAAGGCTTCGGAGATTCTGGGGGAGCTCAGGACTGCTCCATTTTTCTGCTGTGTAAGGATTCTAAGCTCGACTCCCTCTTAACATCTACCTCTAGTCTAGCTGGAGATTCTACAGCACCACAGTAAATCCTTAATGAAAATATTGTTGAGCAAAATGTATGCAAAGCATTCTGAGTTCTTAAAATGAAAAAAAGAAAACAGGTTCGTTCCTTGGCCACAATCCAATTATACTTCTTTTCATCCCTGCAGAAATCTACTATAATTTCTCAAACTGCTGGTTCTGAGACAAAATGCGTTTTGAAAACATTTCATAATGCCATAAGAAGACGGGAACAATGTACTCCCTGCTTATAAACCTGTATTTCAAAAATGCAAACCCTGGATCAGCTCAGCATGAGGTTAAGGAGTGATTTTTAGCATCTTATCAGACACGTTGCACTTGGGAAAGAACTGGAAATTGCATTTCTATGTTTTTGATTTCATACGTGAAATATTTCTCATTGCTCTTATCCTGGTTGCTTGTTGCTTCTATCCTGGCCACTTTTTACAGAGGCACTATTGAGAGCATTTTAACAAACTGCATCCCTGTTTGGTTTGGTGGTAACAGTGCCTGGAATAGAAAGTCCATACAGAGAGTGGTGAGGACAGCTGAGAAGATTATAGGAAGCCCATTTCCCATTATTCAGGATACTGCTTATAAGCGCTATGTGCTTAGAGCTCAAAGCATTGTTAGAGACCCCACATACCACTTCATGGTCTGTTTCTGTTGCTCCCCTCTGGGAGGATATTTCAAAGTATTTCTAGCAGGACTTCTAGATTCTGTAACAGCTTTGTTCCCTATGCCGTCTGTCTGATAAACTTGCAAGATTCATTTTCTCACCAGGTACATATAGCATCCAAACTAGATTGTGTTGTTTCTCTGTGTCATATAATATATGTGGGTATATGCATAATTTTGTAGTTAACTATTTATTTTGTCATGTTTATGTAGTGTACATTGGAGGTGGAAATCCTTTGAGATCTATGTGCAATGAAATTTCATTTTAATGTATTCCGATTAGTGTACATTCAAAGTCTAAGTCTAATATATTAATGTTTCTGTATCATTGAGAAAAGGATTCTGGGGTTGTTGTTTTTTTTTTTTTTTTTTTTTGCAAAACACTTTAAAGCTCTATCAGTGACAGTTCTCTCAACATAAACTTCCAAGATTTTGAAGTTGCACCCTTCTGGCTCTATCTTTCTCTTATAGACTTAAAAAATTTGGGGAGTCATGTTAAATTAAGCATCTTAATACCTACAAGTTGCTTAAAGCTATGTGCGGAATATGTTGTGGGGGGAGGAGGAGTTCATAAGAAAAATAGTTTTGAGAAGTTGGAAATGTTATTTCTGAAACCATTTGGCATGTAGGTGTACATGTATTATTAATATCAGCATGAATCAATCCACTGCAGGATGAAGGATCATAGTATAATACATCTGCCCACTGTAACTGTAGGTTAGTAGATGTTTTTCAGCTGTCTGGACTAGGGCTGGGAGAGAACAGCTGAAAGTGGACAACCAGCTAAACATGAGCCAGCTGTGTGCAGCAGCAGCCGAAAAAGCTAATGCAATCCTAAGTTGCATTAACAGAGGGATACAATTGAGATCAAGTGAGGTACTGATACCATTCTATAAAGCCTTAGTAAGACCATACCCAGAGTACTGCATCCAGTTTTGGTCACCACACTATAAAAAAGATGTTGAGAGAAGAGCAACCAGGATGATTAGGGGACTGGAGGCTAAAACATATGAAGAACGTTTACAGGAACTGGGCATGGCTAGTCTAGTGAAGAGAAGGACCAGGGGAGACATGATAGCAGTCTTCCAATATTTGAGGGGCTGCCACAGAGAGGAAGGGGTCAATCTATTTTCTAAAGCACCTGCAGGCCAGATAGGAATAATGGATGGAAACTGACCGAGGAGAGATTCAACCTGGAAATAAGGAGAAACTTTCTGACAGTGAGAACAATCAACCCATGGAACAGAAATTGCCCTCGTAAGTTGTGGGAGTGCCATCACTTGAGACTTTCAAGAAGAGATTGGACTGCCATCTGTCAGAAATAGTATAGGGTGTCCTGCTTGTCCGGGGGGGGGCGGGCGTTGACTAGATGCCTACAAGGTCCCTTCCAACTCTGATTATCTGTAAAGCATCTGCAATGTCACCCCACTACCTGTTTGCATCAGGCAAGACTCTTGATCTTGTAACTTCTAGCCCAGCTCCTTTAACTGCTATGCCAAACTGTCTCTCATGTGTGTGGCTGGATGTGTGTGAACGATTGGAAGGATGGATAGATAGACATAGAAGTACAATTATTAGATTCTTTCCAATACAGGTAGCCTTCGAGTTACAACCACAACTGAGCCCAAAATTTGTGCTTCTAAATGAAACATTTGCCCTGTTTTAGGACTTTTCTTGCTACCATTGTTAAGTAAATCATTGCATTTGTTAAGTTAGTCACCTGGTTGCTAAGTGAATCTGGATTCACCATTGACTTTGCTTGTCAGAAGGTCGCTGAAGCTCATCCCATGACCCCAGGACACGGCCACCGTCATAAATATGAACCAGTTGCCAAGCCTCTGAATTTTAATCATGTGACCACGGAAAGGCTGCAACCATCGCAAGTGTGGAAAATGGTCATAAGTCACTTTTTTCAGTGCTGTTGTAGCTTTGAACGGTCACTATATGAACTACTGTAAGTCAAGGAATACCTGTACTGTGTTAGTTTTCTTTTCAGATCAACACTCTGGGACAGGGGTGTCAAACTTAATTTTATTGAGGGCCGTATCAGCGTTGTGTTTGACCTCATCTGGGCGGGAAAGGCATATCCAGGGTCGGCATGGATAGGATGGGCATGGCCGGCTCAATGTCACTCGTGGAGGCTCCATTTTCGGTTGCCTCCTGCAGCCCTTTGCCAGCAAAAATGGAGCATGAGGAGGCCTCATGTGGCCTGCTTGGGCCCCAGTTTTGGCTGCAACGGCCTCCCTGGGCTCCATTTTCACTGACAGCAGGTTGTAAGGTAACATTGCGGCTGAAAATGCAATGTCACCACACGCCACATGCAGCCCGCCCGAATTCCATGTTCCCTCACAGATCTAAGCACCCTTGAGTTCTAAGCACCCTTGAGTTTGATCTAAGCACCCTTGAGTTTGACACCCCTGCTCTGCAAACTCTGGTGGGTGGAGTTGCAGGCTGATAGCGAGAAACAAAAGAAAGGTTGGATTAAAAATGGCTTGGATGTGACTCGAGGCTGTTGAAGGAAATGAAACTCACCTATCAGAGGTGGTATTCAGCAGGTTCTGACCAGTTCTGGAGAACTGGTAGCGGAAATTTTGAGTAGTTTGGAATACCACCTCTGACTGGCCTCACCCCTCATCTATTCTCTGCCTCCTGAGTGCCAGCTGATCGGCTGGGTCTTCTTTTGTTGCCTGTCACAGGAGAATGGAGCTGGAAAGTAGGTTAGTGGGGTGAGGAGGGAATGGGGATTTTCAGTATCCTTACCCCAGGAGTGGGATGGGAATAGAGATTTTATAGTATCCTTCCCCTGCCACGCCCACCAAGCCACACACCCACCAACCTAAACACACAGAACCGGTAGTAAAATCCCAGAACTGTCATCCACCTTAATTCTCCTGGGGCAACCCTATGGGAAATGCAGGTGGACAGTTCTTTTGGAGGGCTGGAATCCTTGTTCCTTCCATCATGGCTGACTTTCCTTCCTAGAATAGTTGCAAATAATTTGATGTAGCCTGAGGGTCTCAAAGAATGGCATGATACCCTCATGGAAGGAATGAAAGTCAAATGAAGGCGAGGCAAGGTAAATTAAGAAGTTACCTTTTCCAGGGAGAGCGATAATAAATTGAAAACAGATGAAAATGTTTATGGGAGAAATTCTGAGTCGTTTTTATTCAGTTCTGTCACTTTCATGCATGAGTACTCATCCTGACCTTTCTTTCTTCTTAAACCAGCCTCAATTAAGGCATTTTTTTTGCAACCCTCTTTGGGTCTATCTCTTATTGCCACACACAAATATTGCCTACATTTTAATATAACTCTTCAGCAATTGGAACTTCTTGTCATCAGTTATAACTATACCCCAGGTAGCATATGTATCTTAGGTAAGTCTGCAAGACAACAATTTCTGTAATGGCCATGGCCGTTGACCTTTAATAGAGATGGTGCAACAAATAAGAAATAATTACTTTGGGTCCATATGCTCTCTCCGTGGATTGAAAAAGCACTGTAAGTGTCTAACCCATGGAGATTTATGTTGGAATCTCTCCTAATGGCCCTATTGTGTTCTATATACAGGTAGTCCTTGACTTAAAACCACAATTGAGCTCAACACTTCTTGTTAAGTGAGACATTTGTTAAATGAATTTTGTCCCATTTTGCAACCTTTCTTGCCTCAGTTGTTATGTGAAACACTGAAGCTGATAAGGTAGTAACCCAGCTGTTAAGTGAATCTGGTTTCTCCATTGACTTTGTTTGTCTGAAGATCGTGCAAGGGAATGACATGATTTTTGGGACACAGCAACGGTCATAAGTATGAACCAGTTGCCAAGCATCTGAATATTTGATCCCATGATCATGGGGATACTGAAAAGGTCTTTAACTGTGAAAAATCATGCTTTTCAGCCCATTGTAACTTTGAATGGTCACTAAATGAACTATTGTAGGGTAAGAACTACCTGTATTTTTGTTGAGTGTAAAAAGGGAGTAAGGAGAGAGTGAATGAAAGAGAGAGAAAGGGAGGGAGGGAGAGAAATGGTTCTAGTTAATGTAGGCAGCAATAGTGGCCATGCCTGCCACACAAGATTTATTTGCAGGTCAACCACTATACATTTGCAGCATTGCTACCTTCTGTAGAAGCAGAGCCATGATTTATTATAGGCTTCAGTTCCCACATGCCATGTAGGTAAATGGTACTCAGAAAAGAGCACTTTAGATGTTTACATTGTATGGAAGTGGTTCCTCAACCATAAGCCACCAAAAGATTTAATTAACCTTTTTTTCTCCAGAAATCTCTATCCATTGATCATTTTCTTGTTTTATCCCCATCTCATTTATATTCTTTCTTTCTAAGGCCACAGCATGGGAAATTATCTATTGCATCACTTGGGGTGGAAAGATTAGTGATGGGACAGGTGTTTTCTCTGCATAAAGTCTTTGGTTCAGTTGCCAACTTCTCCAGCTTTCTTAAGGAAGACTCCAGCTATTTCCTCCTGGATTGTTGTGGCTAAAAAGAAGGCTCCATGGCAAGTGACTGAACCTGTGCCGCAACGTAATTGCACAAACTCCAGCCTTTATGTCTCCGTGTGCATCTTTGTGATACAAAGACATAAGGGTGGGACATGAATTGTGGTGTTGCAACATGTTGTGCCCCCTTGTTATTGTGTTTAGGAATGGATGGCTGGGAATGTTGTATTAGATGGACCAATGAACTTCATAAGGCCATTTATGATGTTTTAGGTTGTAGGTAAGAGGGAATTTCTCTTTGGCTATCTGTGATCAACTTTTTCCCATTGAAATCTAGCAACATAGATAGAGCCAAAGCAAGACCAAATATGTATTGATCATACTTTCTGGAAGGACCATGCCAGAGGTGGTATTCAGCAGGTTCTGACCAGTTCTGGAGAACCGGCAGCGGAAATTTGGAGTAGTTCAGCGAAGCAGCAAATACCACCTCTGACTGGCCCTGCCCCCATCTATTCTCTGCCTCCTGAGTCCCAGCTGATTGGCTGGGTCTTCTATTGTTGCCCTGCAAAGGAGAACGGAGCTGGAAAACAGGCTAGTGGGGTGGGTGGGAATGAGGATTTTGCAGGAAGGTTCCCACAGGAGTGGGAAGGGAATGGAAATTTTACAGTATCCTTCCCCTGCCATTCCCACCAAGCCATGCCCACCAGTAGTAAAAAAAATTGAATCCCACCACTGGACCATGCATTGTGCTTTCTGATAAAGGAGAATATTTGTAGCTCAGGGTTGAAATGAGAGGTCAGCACACTCAAGATGTTACCTAGTTTGGGTAATGAAACATCTCCAAGAAAACAACCAAGTTCAGAAAGCACCAAGGACCCTTCTGTTAAGTTTGAGCAATGAGAGGCTGAACCAGAGCATGAGTGCAACAATACTTTATTTTACAATAAAGGGCTGACCGTGCTTGCCACGCCTGGAACTGGCTCGCAGCAATCAGCAACTGGTTGGACCCCGCAGCCTGCTTTTATAGCTGGCTGCTGGAGAGAACCAACCAATGGGAATGGGGGAATAACGCCCACACCAAGTGAGTGGACCTGAGTGAGAACTCCTAGAGTTCTCAGGACATAACACCCCTTCCCCCAGATGCGAACATGCATAGTCCTTGAGGTAGACGGGGGTTTGTGTTGGCGCCGGAACGGCGCAGCTCGGGAACATTGTCTGTCTGTTCGGTATCAGTCTGTGACGGTTGAGCCGGCATAGTGTCGCCAACGCTCCCTCCGGACTGGGCATCCTCGGAAACCACCGGGTTGGTTACTGGGGTCGAGCTCTCGTGGGTTGGATCAGGCTGGTCAACTCTCTGGGCGCTGTTGTCCGAGTTTGGGTTGACCGGAGCGACCGCTGGTGCAGACTGGTCGTTGGGTGCGAAGTGGCTGGGCGGCGGATGAGGTGGTTCCTCTTCGATTGGAGACTCTGGATTCTTGTTGGCAAGGGTGCTGAGGCACCTTCTAAGTTGGTCTATGTGTCTCCTCCAGACGCGACCATCCTCCAGCCTGACCCTATACGATCTCAGCCCGGTGACGGCGATGACCTCGCCTGGAATCCAAAGTGGGTCCCCAGCGAAATTCCTTGCGAATACTGGCTCCTGTAACATAAAATGTCTAACCCCCGAAGTAGAAGCGAGGGGAGAGTCAGGACAGTATTGAGGGTGCAGTCTGTCCAATACAATCCTCAGGCGCCGGCCCATCAGAAGTTCCGCTGGGGACTTATTGGTGACTGTACAGGGGGTTGAGTGCTGGCTCATCAGGAACCGTGCGAGTTTGTGGTGCCAGTCATCCCTGCCAAACCTAGCGAGGGCCTCTTTGGTGGTCCTGACGGCCCTTTCAGCCAACCCATTACTGGCAGGGTGAAATGGGGCTGTGAAAATGTGGCGAATGCCCAGGTTGGCAGCAAAACGGCTGAATTCTACTGATGCGAACTGTGGGCCATTATCGGAGACAATGGAGTCGGGTAGTCCGTGTGTAACGAACAGGCGCGTTAACACGTTGGTGATTGCTAGTGTGGTGGTCGTGGATAGCTGTGCCACGTCTATCCATTTGGAATAAGCGTCCACGACCACTAGGAACATCTTTCCATGCACGGGGCCGGCAGATCGATATGGATTCTAGACCAAGGGGCGCTGGCGCTCTCCCATCTGGTAGGGGTGGCGATGGGGGAGCAGGACGGGATTCCTGGCAAATGCTGCAGGAACTTACCCAATTGACAATGTCCTCGTCTAGACCCGCCACCACACGTAGCTGCATGCTAATGACTTCATTCTCACGATGCCGGGTGTCCCTCGTGCAACGCCTCCAGGACTCGGGTGCGCAGCGAGGTCGGAATGACCACTCGAGTGCCCCACAGTAGACAACCCTGCAAACTGGACAGCTCCTGCATGCGAGTCTTAAAGGGTGCGAATTTGTTATCAACGTTGCCTCCCGGCCACCTCCTCCTCACCCAGTCGAGCACCTGGGCGAGCGCTTGGTCTGCCTTGGTTTTAGCGGCGATGTCAAGGGCGGTGATGGGCAGGTCCAACTGGGTGATTTCGAAAATGGCGTTGACAGGAGCTGGGTCTTCAGCCGGAGCGGGTAAGGGGCAGCGACTGAGAGCGTCGGCGTGGGATAGAGTTTTGCCCGGGCGGTGAATAAGTTTGTATGAGTAGGCCGCTAGGAAAAGTGTCCACCTTGTCATCCTAGGGGAAAGGACTTGAGGTGTCTGTTTGTCGCCGCCAGTAGGCCCAGGAGGGGCTTATGGTCAGTGACCAGTTCGAAGAAGTGGCCAAAAGGAATTCGTGAAACTTTTTCACGGCCGCAACAGCTGCTAGGGCTTCCTTGTCTATTTGGCTGTAGTTTCGCTCCGTGGCCGAGAGCGTCCTGGAGAAAAAGGCGATGGGGGCCTCGGCGCCATTGGGGAGTCTGTGACTAAGGACCGCCCCAATTCCAAAAGGGGATGCGTCTGCTGCCAGTACTAAAGGAAGGTTGGGGTCGAATTGGATGAGCACTGCCTCTGACGTAAGTAGTGATTTGACGGTGTTAAACGCCTGGTCTTCTTTGTGCCCCCAGTGCCACGGTGACTTTTTGTCTAGTAATCTGTGTAGGGGTTCGGCTACTGAGGCTTTATGGGGCAAGAAGGATGCATAAAAGTTCAGCAGCCCCAAGAAAGCTTGTAGCTCCATTTTGGAGGTTGGTGCGGGAGCTTCGTGGATTGCCCTAACCTTGGACTCCAGGGGGTGAATGCCAGAGGCGTCAATTTTATAACCCAGAAAGTCCACCTGTCTAGTGGCAATGGCGCATTTTTCTTTTTTAACTTGAGGCCATGCTGTCTGAACCTCTCTAACACTGCTCGCACTCTCTGGAAGAGTTGGGGTCTGTCCCTGGCCGAGACCAAGATGTCGTCGAAGTAGGGTACTACACCAGGAGGCCCTGTAAAATCCGCTCCATGAGGGATTGAAAAATACCGGGGCAACACTTACGCCAAATTGGAGACGCTTGCATCGGAAGGCACCCCTGTGAGTGACGATGGTCTGAAGTTCCGCTGTTTGGTTATCAACAGGGAACTGCTGATATGCTTGAGACATGTCCAATTTAGCAAAAATACTGCCCGGCTCGAATGTGTGTAATAAGTGCTGAATGACGGGCACAGGGTAGGCACTAACTTGTAAATATTTATTGATTGTTGTCTTGTAGTCCGAGCAAATTCTCAGGCTACCATCTTTTTTAAGGGGTGTGACAATGGGCGTCTCCCACTTGGCGAAATCTGTTGGCTCAATGACCCCTTGTTTTAGTAGTTTATCCAATTCAGCATCTAGTTTTGGTCGAATAGCAAATGGAACTCTACGTGGTTTTAATCTGATTGGGACTGCCTGGGGGTCAACGGTGAACGAGATGGGGGTTCCATTATAACACCCCAGCTCTTCGCTGAACACATCTGCGTAGTCAGCGAATAAGGAGTCAGTGTCTGAGGTTGAGACAGCATGGACTCCTGTTAGCCCTAGGCCGAGGTGGGGAAACCAATCGAGCCCCAATAAGGTGGGTAGATTGCCGTTAACTACCACTAGAGGTAGGTGGCCTTTAAAAGCTCTAAAACTGACAAAGAACTTGCCTCTGCCGATCACGGGAATGGCCTTCCCCTGGTAGTCCTTCAGACCGAACTGGCATCTCTGAAGCCGGGTAGTAGATAGGCTGGGATGGAGTCTCTTGAGGGTTCTCCACGAGATTATTGAGAGCGCTGACCCTGTGTCAACCTCCATGTGGCACGGTTTACCTTCTAGGGAAACGGAGAGAGAAATTTTACTAACAGTGTGGCAAGTACGCCTGGCAAGGCGGTGCGTGCGACAGTTTAATACTTGCCTCTGTGGTCCCGAGTGCGAGGACGGGGGTCTGTGTGCAGCGCTTTGAGGGGCTTGGCAGACCCTCGCGATGTGCCCCCTCTTATGGCAGTTGTTGCAAGTGGCTCCTTTAAACTTGCAGGTGGCCCTTTGATGCGATCCCCCACAGGCTAGGCACAGTGTGACGTGCTTGGGTGGACCGGTGTATTCTTGTTTGGCCCCTACCTGCGACCATCTGTCGTTGGCGAGGCGGTGGACGTCGTTTTCATCGTTGTGGGTTTCCTCCGCTTCCACCTCTTCGGAATGGACTGGGAACGATGCCAACTTGGCACTTGGACCCTGAATTTCGGTGGCTGAGTTCGTTGCTAGCTCGGCTGCTTGGGCCTCCTCGACCGCTTGCGCGAGGTTGAGGTCTTTTTGCTAGCAGGCGCCTCTGTAGGTTGAGATCCTTGACCCCACAAACTAATTGATCGAGGAGCATGTCCTCCAGGTATGTTCCAAACCCGCAGTGCAGGGCTGCTGTTCTGAGGCGGCCATATATTGATTGATGGTCTCCTTACTTGATTGCTTCCTCATACGGGCGTGAACCTCCTGGCGATTTGTGAAGGCCTGGGAGCGTAGTGGTTAGTGAGGATCTCAAGCAACTCGGACCACGGAACGTTTTTCAATTCTCTCGGCGCCACGAGTGCTGTGGCGGTATCGTAAATGGTGGCTCCGCAGTAGATTAGGAAATAGGATTTTTTCCGATGCTCTCCCGCATCCGCCAGGCCGACCGCATCGATGTAATGATTGAAGCGGTTCTTATACGATTCCCACTTCTCTTCGTCTGGTTTAAACGCCGGGAATACTGGGTTGGAACTCATGGTGCTGGAACGGCTGGGCTACCTGCGGAAAAATCTCTCTGGGACAACGGGCGCTCGTGAGTTACTAGTGATGTCAGCTCTGGAGAGGTTTTTTGCTACCCTCTCTTTCTCTCTCTGGGTTACCACGTTGGCTGCTAGCCATTGGAGGTGTCTTGATTCGCGCCAAAAGTGGGCGTTAGTGACTTCCTACAGCGCTGTGCTGTGTCTCCTACTGGCTCGAAATTCAAATGACACCCGTTTGAATTTCGCACCAAATCTGAGCGGCTGCGGCTCGCAGCGCTTCACTTTCCCCGTAGCGGGGCTAACAAGCGGCTACAGACGCTTCTAACTTTGAACCAGACCGCTTTCTCTGGCTGCGGATCAGCGTTTGCTCTTTTTGATCGCTCGTTTTGTTGGCTGACCGCTCTCTCTGGCTGCGGATCAGCGTTTCCCTTATCGCCAGCCGATCGCTCTCTCTGGGCTGCGGATCGGTGGCTAGTGACTCAGCGGTTGCATGGTGCTTCTGGTAGCCATCCTATCCTCGTCGCCAGTGTTAAGTTTGAGCAATGAGAGGCTGAACCAGAGCATGAGTGCAACAATACTTTATTTTACAATAAAGGGCTGACCGTGCTTGCCACGCCTGGAACTGGCTCGCAGCAATCAGCAACTGGTTGGACCCCGCAGCCTGCTTTTATAGCTGGCTGCTGGAGAGAACCAACCAATGGGAATGGGGGAATAACGCCCACACCAAGTGAGTGGACCTGAGTGAGAACTCCTAGAGTTCTCAGGACATAACACCTTCATTGTGCTTTCTCCCCCTTGTGATTTGCTTGAGATGACTTAATGCCAGAACCTTGAGGTATTGTTGTTGTTGTTATAATGATACATAAAACAATTTTAATCACATCAACCAGTTCTTTAGCTGGTGGTAACCTTCATACACGCCAAGTTTTTCCCAAGAACCTAGGATGTGGTAATGTATTGGTGTAGTACATGTGCAGATCCAGGCAGTGTGGAATTTTTCCAATTGACAGGTGGAAATATTGTCAGTGCTCAAATTTTCCATGTGCTGTCCAAGATTTGGTCCAAGATTGACACCCAATCTGCCAATAACCATGGCTGATTTATGCCACGATCTTTCAATTTCAACACACAGCATACTACAGTGGTTCTCAATCTTTTCTTCACCATGGACCCCCTTTAAATACCTTTTGTGGCCAAGGACCCTCAAGATTTAACTGTATAAAACATAACATTTCTTCAAGCCTGTTGTAATGACGAGGCAGTCGAGGTGTCTGATCATGATCAACTGAATCATGATGATCTTTATTGGAGTCTAGTCTTGCATTTATACACATTTTTAGTAATCCTCCAACATTGGTTAACTTTGGTTTCTGCTTAACTTTCGTTACTGTTTAGCATAGTAATTAACACAATTAATTATCTCTAGTTAAAATCTAACATATGTTTACTTCCTCTCTCTAATCCTCCTTTACGTTAGTGACTTTGTTTGCCTGAGTTGTAATTGCTTGTAAACATTCCTTATCTGAGGTTTGCCATCCAAGATAAGAACATTCCTGCAATTACAACTCTACACAAGCCTTTGTAGACTCCCTGTGATGACATCACAACCCTCCCTCCAGGGATCTCCGGACCACAGGTTGAGAACCACTGGCATACCACCTAGTGTACCATTCAACGCAAAGTATGCCAGAGCTGGTCTGTAAAAATCAGGAGAACTCTCTACATGGCAGGAAAGAGATACAGGTAGCTGTCATTCTTGGCTGCAATCTCCTGATCGTGTAGATTTTGTAGACCAGATCTGAGGTGCCTATACTGCGCTTCTCTCCCTTCATTTGAATTCTTTTGTGATGCTTGTCTTTCTATCCCTCCCATTGCTCTTCATCTATTTACTTATTTATTGGAGTTTCATCTCACCTTTATCATTTCGTAAGCATTTCAAGGTGGTGAACATACTTAATATGACCACTTAGTCCTGTTTTCCTCAGAACAAACAGCCCTGGGGTAAGTTTGGCTGAGAGAGAGTGATTGGCCCAAAGTCACCCAGCAGGCTTTCATGGCAAAGGCAGGACTAGAACTCACCATCTCTTGGTGATTGGCCCAAAGTCACCCAGCAGGCTTTCATGCCTAAGGTGAGACTAAAACTCAGACTCCTGGTTTCTAGGGCGGCACATTAATAACTACCCCAAACTGGCTTATCTACTGCCACCTCTTTTATTACCATTAATTTTTTCTTATTCTTACCAGACAGTATAGCAATTTCAGAGAAGATGAAGATAAGATAAGCTTGGCATTTGAATTTCTTTTGGGAGGAGAGAGGAAAAGAGACAGAGTAGGGGTCCAGTTGAGTCCAGGCCAGGTTTTAATGGAACCACTGAGTCTGAAGGGTCAATGATGAAGCCATTCTTTCATAGGAATTGAGTTCTCTGAAGAAAGCAGGCCTGGGCCACACCATTCCAGGCTGACAATTCATCGGCTGCAAATGACCTCATTAGAGAAGTGGCACAACTCTATTTTGCAAGTGTGTCATTAGGGAATCCTCCTTTTCAATTTCCATGAGTTACAAAGCATTAAGTGCAATGTTCTTCCTATTAGCCATTGCAGTTTATTAAAACTCTTTTTCCCTTGGACTGAAGACTTTTACTAGAAAGCCTCCAGCTCAATTTGTACTCCAAAGAGTTCTGAATCCATTTCCAGAAATGCTAGTTTGGAGACCTGGAATGATGGAAGGGGGTGGGGGGAAGTGAGTGGAAATCAATTTATTTTATAAAAGGGAGCAAGTTTATAATCTATTGGCTGCCAGATTCCTTTCTTTTGTTTCTTGTCCTTGGATTTTGTTCCAGAAGCAGTCACACTGAAATGTTGCCCTTGGTTTAAATTTATTTACAAAATATATAATTGTGTTGGCATCGGATGACTTAGTGTTCTCAGATTCAAGAATCGAGCATGCATTTATTCAGGCTGCCTCTTCCTCCCTCTGTTTGTGCTGTTTATTTTCCTGTAGTTAGCATCATCAACTCATCATAAATTCATAAATCTTATTTATTTTTTATCTTGGATATGGCTAGGCTTTTTCTAAAACATTGCCCTAAAAATAGCCCATGTGCCATTAAGTGATGGCATTTTCAAGGAAGCACATACATAATCTCCTTATGGAGTCCTTTTTTTCCATTAGTGGAAGGCACTCTTGGCAAACCTGAAGGAGTATCTTCTTCTCTCAACCCACCTAATGGGTTCCAGGATAATTTACTCTTTTTTAGGACTTTGTAATACCTTAATTCAGAGTAGAATCTGAGAAACCAGTTGGAGCTGAGCATTTACTGACCGGATGCCCTTCCTAATGCCATGTGGAGTTCCCAGCATTTTCTTTGGATCCTGAGAGAGAAACATCTGCTGTTACCTAGGATTATTCTCTTCTGAGTGGGAGATGAGTGCTTTCACCACTAGGCTACCATGTCGTTCTTCCAGGAGAATATACCCAGGGTGTGAGATTCTACCGGTTTGGCCCAATTTGTCTGAACCGGTAGCTCCAAAGATCATCTGAGAGCGAACCATTTTGCTCCGACAATCAGCTGCTGGGCCCACCTGCCCACCGTGGCTCCATACTGACCTTAATTTCCTGCTTTTGATGCTCAGCTGCATCACACAGCACAGTGGATGGCCATGTGTCAGCTGTTGAAGAGACAGGGAAAGTGCAGGAGAAGGTCAGTAGGAAAGCCTCTGCGTGCGTGTTCAAAGCATGTGTGTGCGCACAAAGCACGCCCACCAAGCCACGCCCACTGAACTGGCAGTAAATCAATTTGAATCCCACCAATGAATACACCAGTAACCCAAATCTCTGTGATATTTAGGAGAGGGATTTCTGCAAAGCTTGTTTTTTTGGTGGCAGGACTTTTTCTAAGGAATTCCCTGACCCATTAAATCTATTTTGTTAAGTAGGCTTCATTTTCCTCAAATAGAATGAGATAGAATTGGTAGAAAAGCTGTTGCTTTGTTTTGTTTTCCTGCATAGCGCTGTCCTTAAATAGCGGATAGGAGGAATGCAGAAAACTAGGGTACAGTTTGGCAAAGGAGGTGACGTGTCATTCAAAACTTTACTGGCTATCTGGATCTCCTGGGAGTATAATTTATAGTCTAGGGAAGGATATACAGTCATGATCCATTTGTAAATCTGAGATATTGATGTGGACTGTCAATACATTTCTCTTAAATTGGGAACCAAGCAGTTAATTATGCAACCTGTCAAAAAATGTTCTTCTACAGCAGTGCAAATGTTTTCATATCTATTAATATGATAGTAACAAATTTCTGAATGTGCAATTATATATAAATAAAAATGTACACATTTTATGCAAGTGGGCCTCCATCTTCAATCAGCTCCAGAAATAGTTTCCCTTTCTTCAATTAAGTATCGATTGATTGATTATGTGCTATCAAGTCATTTTTAACTCTTGTGAACACATAGATTTTTCTCCATGATAATTTCTTCCCAATGTGTTCTCCCAATGCTGCATCCATCACCATTCTAACTGAGTCTCTCTATCTTGCTTCTGGTTTTCTTCTTCTTCTCTTTCCTTCCACCTTGCCCAGCATTAGAGCTAAAGCCTTCTCTAAGGACTGGGTTTTTGCATCATGTATATAGAGCATAGAATAACAGAGTTGAAAGAGAACTCGTTCGTTCTAGTCCAACCCTTTGCTCAAGCAGAAGTGTCAACTCAAAAATATTTCTCTGGTCTTTTAGGGTTTATTTATTTATTTAGTTTGTCAAGCGATTATTAGATAACAGATATACGTATAAACAGGATTATGAATACATGAAATGGACACGAATAAGGAAAAAAGAAAGAAACAATAGGACAGGGATGGTAGGCACATTGTTGCTCATATGCACGCCCCCTACAGACCTCTTAGGAAGCAGAAAGGGAGTGGGAAGTAGTGCATTCCTTAAATGCTTCATAGATAATGGCTAGGCAGCCGAAGCATCTGGCACGCAAGATTATTACTGGAGAGCATGATTGATAACTCTTGGCTGTGGATATGTCCCATTGGAGAATATACATCCAGGGGATGCGGGGGGGAAGACCAGGGTCAAGGGTGAAATGAATGATGTGTCTCAGAGTCGGCTGCACTCAGGTAGCACCGGCATGGTCACTCCTAATAAATTTTGTTTTCTTTTAACTCTGAGAGATGTGGCTAGAGACTCATGATTTGAATGGGGTGGATGCCGGAGACCCGACAAGAAGATTCTACACCATTTCAGAGAAATGGTTGTCTAGTCTCTTCTTAAAAGCCTCCAGTGTTGGAGCACCCACAACTTCTGAAGGCAAGCCATTCCAAAGATTAACCAATCAGTTCTCACGGTTCGTAAATTTCTTCTTAGCTCCAGGCTGCTTCTCTCCTTGATTAGTTTCCATCCTTTATTTCTTGTCTGGCCTTCTGGTGTTTGGGAAAATATTTTGCCCCTCTTATCTTTGTGGCAGCCCCTCAAATACGGGAACACTACTATCTATCTTCTGCACTCCTTCTTTTCAGTAGACTAGACATACCCAATTCCTGCAACCATTCTTCACATGTTTTATCCTCCAGGATAAGGCCAGGTCAAACTCAAGGCCCCGGGATTGGATCCGGCCCACTTGATGCTCAGATCTGGTCCATGGGGCCACCCTTGAAATAGTGAAGGGCCAGCTCAAAATGGAGTTTGGGCTCCCGGGCTCCATTTTCCCTGGCAGAGGGCTGTAGGAGGATACCTGCAGGCCCACCTGGGCTACCACAGGTGCCCGTGACATGAATGATGCCAAGCTAGCCATGCCCACCCTGGCCATGCTCACCTGCCAAGGTCAAACACAATCCTGATGCAGCCCTCAATACAATCGAGTTTGACACCCCTGCTCCAGGCCCCTAATCATTGTTGTTCTTCTCTGTATTCTTTCCAGCATCTCAACATCTTTTTTATATTGTAGTGACCAAAACTGGATGCAGTATGGGGCCAAAGTAGGATGATTTGAGCCTGGTTGTCTGTGCCTCAAGTGAAAACTCTGGGTTTATCCTCAAGTTCCCAGCTTTCTCATTCCCTGACCTTTACCAAATTGTCAAGTGGCTTTGCAGGGTGCTATAGACAGCAGCACACAAATAACTATATATACAAATGTGACTTGCCCAATAATTTCCTTTGTTCAGATTTTTATCTAGGATGAGAGACAGTGGGTAAGACCCTACACTTTTCTCCATAAGTTTATGAAGTACAGATGTGGCAGGTGAGAAAGTAATATTTTGAATCAAGCTTTGAAATAAGTTAAAATCTAATTCCAGGGAATAGAAAAGTGTCAAAGGTAGGTTTCTTTCCCTCTCTCTTCTTTTTGGCAGTTTAAATGTGGGACAAGGGAAGTCATTTTTGTAGCCTTATTTGAATGACTGTTCTGTCTATATATCTAATTTCTTTTTACTGCTAGAAGCACATTTGACGAGGCATTAGTCAAGAAGGCTTTTGACAAATATTGAGTTATGCTGTAGGTTAGACAAAGGTCCTCTGTGCTGAATTGCTATGAATCACCTTTTTAAGTAAGCACATACAAAATATGTCTGTTTCTTTCCCCCAAATAATAATATTCCTTTGCAATTCTTTTCCCCAGTTCTTCACTGCCGGAGACCAACTGGACTCTAAGCAGTGGATAATGTGTATAATAAAATGCAACAACAACAATAATATTTCATATGAACAATATATAAATATTAAAGCTATTATGCACATACAATGTCAGGGCATTGGAGCGGTTCTAATTCTGAGATGGTAAATCTGTATTTGAGGATACATTGAGCCCATGTATCAAATTAGACAGAGGGAAGTAGAAATATTCTCCATGAAGGAAGAAGTTGTGTGTGTGTGTGTGTCTGTGTGTCTGTGTCTGTGTCTGTGTGTGTATGGAAAGAGAGAGGGAGAGAGAACAGTCTATGTCAATGTTTCTCAACTTCAGCCACTTTAAGCCATGTGAACGTCAATTCCCAGAATTCCCCAGTCCGCCATGCAGACTGGGGAATTCTGGATGTTGAAGTCCACTTGGCAAAAAGTGGCTGAGGTTGAGAAACAGTGCTCTACTAAATGATCAAAGCTTCACTTACAAATAAGGAAAAAGCAACAATCAGATTAAAATCTGAACATGTAATGTTTTGCTCCACAGCTCACTCTTTCTAAAATAAAACCATTTTATTACTAAAAATGAAGGGTTGCTGGAGAATAACTTGAGATACTTAGTTTTAATGTTGTTTTTAGGGTTTTTTTTTTGTGTATTGATATGAGCCACCCCAGAGTTGTGCTCTAAGATAGGTGACTATATGAATCTTTTAAATAAATAAATGGAATGCTTATCTCTCAGTTAAAAGGAGATAATCTTTTGGGAGGAACCAGGGACCCTCTGGGGCTTGGAAAACAGATGTTGCAGCCACTGATGAAATTAGCCGTTGTGGCTGCTGGTCACAATACAGAACGAGCGATTTAGAGGGGCGCTCCACAAAATGCATTGAAAGCATGCATTGAAATCTCCAGCACGGAGGCATGGTGTCCATTCAAGGGCTTTGTGAGGTTCTTTCAGTGACTTTCCCACGTGATCTGAGAAAGTGTACACATTTACGAAGATGTTTCCGCTTTAACTGAAAATCCAGTGAACATTAAAGTAGTTACAGAGTAGTTGGAATTCTGCCCTAAATGGCTTTGGCTCAGAATATAAGAGACACTCAGAAATGAGGTTGTTTGCATGAAAACCACATGCAATAGCAATATAATCCCATGTATGTTTAATGTTAACAACCATTTCATCCCTCTCACACAATGAGTTGTTATTGTGTGTGCTAAGTTCTCTCTCTCTCTCTCTCTCTCTCATCTTTCTATCTCTCCATCCCTCCATCATCTATCATTTATCATCTATCTATATCTATCCACCTATTTACCCATCTATCCATCTATTTATCCATTTATCCCAGTGGTGGGTTTCAATTTTTTTAAACCAATGGTTCTGTGGGCGTGGCTTGGTGGGCACACTTTGCATGTGCATGCTCATGCAGAGGGTTTCCTACTAACCTTCTCCTGCAATCCTGCACTCTCCCTGTATCTTGAACAGCTGATCTGTAGCAATCGCTGTGCTTCGCGAAGCAGTTGAGGTTGAAAAGCAGGTAATAAAAGTCAGTATAGGGCTGGGGCAGGTGGGAGGGCCCAGCAGCTGATCGTTGGAGCGAACCGCTTCGTTCACAGATGATCATTGGAGTGAAGCCGAACTGGTAGAATTCCACCACTGATCCATCCCATCCACACATTAATCCATTCAGTTTGTCAGATTTCTATCCCATCTTTTATCTGTAAAGTGTTATAAGGGGACTTCCCTTTATTTGTACCCGCACAACAGCAAGCCTGAGAGTTAGAGTCTGTGAGAATCTGCATGACTAAGGGAGAACTTAGGGAGAATCTAGTTCTCCCTGGTTGTAGCTCAACAAATAGATAACTGGGATTGTCCAGGAAATCTGATGAAGTTGTGACTGAACTTTGCAATCTTAGGAAAATGCTTTTATGAGTTCAGTTGTCTTTCGGGGTCAAAGCATATGACATCTGTTCAAAATTGTTACTGAGCCAGTTGTTCCCTTGTAATTCAAGCTATATTTTTGACTCTGACTTTCCATTCAATCACTAAGGCTGATGACTCCTGAGAAATATATTCTTGATTCAGTGGACCTGAAAAGTAGGTTGTAGTCATTCTCCTTCCTCCAGAAAAAAAAAAAAAAGAAAAGAAAGGGTTGCAACTATTCTCGTTTGGCTTGATGATGCTTATGTAATTCTGTGATATAATCGCATAATCCATTTGGATTATTGTAGCAAAAGGAAAACAATTATTTTTTTAAATTATTTTTAAAATACACTAAAGCATGCTGAAAAGCACAGTCAGGAAAATCAGAATGATGAGGAATTAAGATTGGTCAAAGAGTCAGCCAGATGTTAGGATTAAGTCTGACATTTATGTCTACATGTCAAGTCCTTCCTGAGGCCCTCAGATAGGCAGATGCTGTTTGATGGTGTTAAAGGTGTAGTTGTAATGCATGGGTGTCAAACTGGCCGCCCATGGACCAGATGTGTCACATGCAGGCCACACCCACCCAGCTTCATGAAGGGAGAAAACATCATGAAATGTCACATGATGGCAATGTGACACCTTGAGTTTGAAACACGTGTTGTAAGGTGTTCCAAGTAAAGCTGCTTTTGTGGTAGATTGTCCTCGTAAAGGAGGTGTTTCATCTTTATAGATGTTTTTGAAGTTTGATAGCCATGGCCTGTCTTGTTTGGTATTATTGACAGAGAAATCAATGCAGTGACAAACGGTAGTGGTGATAGCGAGTCTCCTTGAAATATTCCTCTTATGATAACCTCTTCCAATTTACCGCCATTGACTAAGAAAATTGTGTCTTCCCATTGTGCCATTGGTCTTCACACAAAGCTTCTGATGTTTTTACTGATTCATGTTATTTCTAGGCTCTTAATCATCCAGACATGTGGTAGGGAGTCAAATGCCTTTTTGTAACCAATCCAAACTGCATTCAAGTTGGTCTTACTTATCTTGCACTTTTCCAAAATCACCTTGTCAATTAGGACCTCACCTTTTGTTTCTCTGTTGTTTGGGCAGTTTGCTTTCTGCTCAGATTATACCAAACTCTTCTTTACATAGAACATTTTCCAGAGTATTTAGGTTTTTGTAAAGAACAGAAAGCTTCTGTATTGAAGAAATAAAAAAAGATTTGGCAAACTGGCACTATAACTAATAATTTTAACAGATGTTGACTGATTTCTCTCACATTTAAAATCTATTTCAATGCTTCTTTGTAGCTTCCATTATTTTTAGTTGAGATAATTATATAATTATACCTAATCAATGACATTCAATATATGACATATCAGTAGCTTTGTTCGTAGTTTAAGAAGTCTTCTCAACTAATTAGTCCACGGAGTATTTCTATACTGTTCTTGTAAAAGATGTTTCTGAAATTGCTGGTACTTTGCATGGTATTAGATTGATTGAAGCAAAATTTGGTGCCATCTGTTCTACGAGTCCTTCTCATTGGTGCTGAAACCACAGCAACCAATCCTCAATTTAGTCTAATTGTTGCCATAATAGACAACTTAGTAAGTTAGTTATTTAACTAACTTATTGATAGTTAAACTATTTCCTTCCTTTAAAATATAATGAGAAGACCTATATCAGAGATTAGCATATAATTTATATAACATATAGATATTACAGATTTGGAAATGGTTCATCAAAGTTATTAACTTCTACTATTAGTCAGGAAAAGGATTTCATTCCAAATACTGTATGGTTGACTGACAACAGTCTCTTTCTCCCAAAAAGAAAGCATATAATATGCATTTATGGAATAACAGTATTCCATTAAAAAGATTGACAGTTTCGTGCTGTGATTAAAGACAGCAGCCTAGAAACTGGGGGACCATGAGTTCTACTTCATACCTCAGGTCTTAGGTAAGAAGCCAACTGGATGTAGGAAAAGGACAGGCAGAGTCAAGAGATTTATCAGCCTAGATCTGTTATGTTCTCACAAGGTTCAAGGATATATTGGGATTGCAAACATTTTTAGTTTTGATATATGTGAATAAATTTAGCAGGCAATTGCATAAACAGTTACTTAGCAACAAGATTAGAGATCAGAAATGTGATGGAACCTCTGTATTTTTAGTGACTAGACACTAAAACAGGTTAGTTCATTTTATTTGTTATGGTAGGGGCTGTTCTGATAAGAGCCCACTAGGATTTTTTACATGTCATTCAAATGTCATGTCTCCTTGAAAACCTGATGTTTCATCTTATATCATGAAGGTGGCTCTTTGGCTATGTTTGTCAGTATTTACTGTACACTAAACATTTATGATTATATTGAAACTAAATGTGCTTAAAAAGCATTTTCTTTCATTTATATCCAAGGATTTCCTCACCGATTGCATTTTATTGCAAATGGATCTGACTCAAATACTAGAAATTCCTTCCACATTATTCACCAAATGCTGTTGCCCTCATTTCAAGAATTAGGAATGCATTTAAAGATACTCAGGATACTGTGATGAATGTAGTCTGGAGTCCTGCCTACCAATCTAGAAAATTTTGGTAGGCAGGAAGAGTATATTCACAGAGTGTCTCTATAGTCATGCAAATAGTTCTTTTAGTCTGGTAAGATTCTGTCTATAGCAGAAGAACAATAAAATAGCTTGACATGTCATTCTTGGTTCTTGAGCCTGGCACCAATCTTATCAGACTAATGCAACTATTAATGTAACATGAAGTACTCTCTGAATTGCTAAGGAGGGGCCATATTAACTCTCTTCCTGCCTATCAAAGTTTCCAAACTTCATTGTCTCATTGCCCTCTGGAATGAAGTCCTTCCATCCTGGGACTCCAGACTATATTCCACCATAGATAATAACAAACTCAGTTTAAGATGAAAAAATACAAATCAGCATAAATAGATAATAAGAAAGAAAATAAATAGGGCTAAAACATCTGTCTGTCTGTCTGTCTGTCTGTCTGTCTGTCTGTCTTTCTGTCTGTCTGTCTGTCTGTCTGTCTATCTATCTATCTATCTATCTATCTATCTATCTATCTATCTATCTATCTATCTATCTCACTATACTCTGCTCTACTTGTCAAAAGATTAAATGCTTTCTTAATGAGTTGTGTTTATCTAATTCAACTTGGGTTTGTTCCTAAAAGAACAGGAACAGTAGACTCAATTAGCTAAGTATAATATATTATGCTATATATAGTAAAATTATACTACCATTGCAATCATTAGATGTTCCAAAACCATTTGACAGAGTAGGGAGTAAATCTCTTTTTTAATTTTTTTTTACTGGAAATGGAGGTTGGCAGTAAGTTGATTTCTATTCATTATAGTCACCTGCAGAAGCAGTAATTAAAATCAATGGCTCAGATATGGAATCTCTTCAAATGAATAGGCCATCAAATAAGTATTTCAAGGCTCACCTAGTTTGTTCCATCTCGTCACTGAAGGATTGATCATGAGTATAGGGGATAGGAAAGAAAGAATATCTATAGCCTTAATTTTTTAAAAAAAACCAGAATGTTATATTTTTTATCTCTTTTCAGATGATATTTTTCTTGGGAATCCAAAGATGTATCTTGACTATATAACATAAATTATGATAGCAAAATATTTCGTTGGCATTGTTTGGCAGTCCTCAAATTTTGATTTTTATCTCAAACATTTCCAATCTCATTGCCTATTACTTCACATCAGACAAGGAATTAATTATTCATTTAAGAAAAATGATATAAATGAGGCACTGACAAATTATGTTATTGTTTTTAGTACTATTATGGTTCCTCACACAGTCAGACAGTTTTTTATAGTGGATTTCTCATCTTTATCCCCTATTGAGTGCTCTCCAAGGACCTGGGATAAGCAGATGTGGTTGCTTGATGGTATTGGAGGTATTGTCATGGGATGTAAGTTGCTCTACCTGAAGCTGTCTTTTGCAATTGACTAATGGTGATTTTGTCAGTGCCAATGGTGTTCAAGTGGTGCTTCAATTGTTATGGGATTGAAACCAAATTTCCTCTTACTATTGGTACTACCTTTGCTTTGTTTTCTTTTCTCTTTCTCTTTCTTTTCTTCTCTCCTTTCCTCTCCTCTCCTCTCATTTCCTTTCCTTTCCTTTCCCTTCCCTTTTCTTTTCTTTTCTTTTGACAGTCATTCTACTTCTTTTCTCTATGAGCTGTAAATTGGAGGTCTAGCCATGCCAAATATTTTAAGTCTGGGTTGGTTTGTTTGCTTTAGTGAAAGCAATTATTAGAAATTCAACAAATGTTCAGTTGGTATAAGCTGCCTTTTGAGTAATACCCTCTCCTTGATCATTCACCTTTTGACCTTTGAGGATACATTTGTTCAAAACCAAGAGGGGAAAATTAGAGGACTTTTTCTTCCAAATAGATTTCTTTGTTGTTTTTCACCCTTACACAGAATCTTGCCAGACTAAAGGAAACTGCCACTCACCTAAAGCATACTCTGGGAACTATTGGGAAGGAGCTGTCTTTACTCTCTTTCTCCCACACAAACTATCTCACTAGGTTATCTGTTGCTCTTCCAGAACACACTGCCTCCCTCCTGGGAATCTGGATTTCATTCCATCACATCCAATGCAACAACAGCATATAATTAATACATAAATCCATCTCATATAATAACAATAATTGTCAATAGGTTTAAGTTCCAAAGAAACTGTCAGGAGACAATTGGGCTTAACTGAAAAATTAACATAAACCAGCTTTGACAAAGTAATGAAGGACAAAATCAGTTAAGTTTGATCTCTGTACATTTGTTATATTACTATATTATATTACTCATTGCTGAGATTTTATGCAATGATTGCCAGGCCAGAGGAACCTGGAGTTGAGAAAATTATTCTTGAAGAGTGTGGTTGCAACAGAAAATCCTTCTAGGTAGGAAGATAGTTCCTAATCTTTACCCATATTGCTTCACATAGGGTAGGAACACAAAGAAGTAGGCTGCATAGACATTTGGTTGGATATGAGAAGATTATATATCTACTTGATTTGTAGTAAAATAATTTCATCAATGTACTCCTATTTTTTTTTATTAAAAGTCCAAAAGGTGCTCTTTAAAATTTTAAAAACTTCAGAAGGATGAATAGAACTAGTCTGATTGGCCTGGTTTGTGGTACACAATTCCTTTTTAGCAAACCACCTAGAGCAGGGGGGTGTCAAACTCAATTCCATTGAGGGCCACATCAGGGTTGTGTTTGATCTTGGGGTGTGTGGTCAGGGTGGGCGTAGCCAGCTCAATGTCCATTTTCGTCTATGATGGCCTCTTGCAGCCCTCTGCCAGTGAAAACAGAGCTCAGGGGGGCTGCAGATGACCCTCCTGAACTCCATTTTTGACCATAATGGCCTCCTGCATCCCTCTGCTAGTGAAAATGGAGCTTGGTGAGGGGAACGTATGTCCCTTCTGAGCTCCATTTTTGACTAGGATAGCCTTCTGCAGCCCTCTGCCATGAAAACAGAGCATCTCCCTGAGCTCCATTTTCATTGACAGATTCACTGCAGGCTAGTCCTTCACTGTTTCCAGGGCAGACTACAGGCCAGATCTAAGCACCCCATGGGCCACATCTGGGCCATAGGCCTTGAGTTTGATACCCCTGACCTAGAATGAACTAACCATAAAATGAATTCCTAGATTATACTCTGCTAAGGTTGCCTCACATAAATTGAACATTTTCTAAACTGGGGTGGGTGGGATTCCTCTCCTGATCATACTCAACCTCTCCATCTTCTATGGAGAGAGGCAATATTTTGTTAAACATTTCAGAAACACCTTGGAAATCATACAGCAATTGTTCATAGGGAATCCTGAGATGGTTTACTGACTGCAGATTGTCATGCATATAAATTGATCCCGCACCATAAATTGATTCAATTTTATTGTTAATGTGTTATTGCAACATAAGAGAAAATTAAAGTACATCTTTAGTTAGAGCGATGCTATTTAAGAAAAATGACCTTGTCCTAAAAAATTAACATAAAATAGCTTTGACAAACTAACAAGGGACAAATTCAGTTCAATTTTGATGATTGTGCATTAGCTATAATAGTAGTGTTTTGCAGAAGGTTTGACGCAATAAAGTTCAAGAATGCTAAATATTTTAAGAATGTCCATACCAGTTGTTTTTGGCATGTTTCCAACTCAGTAAAGATCTGACAAGAGGTGTGAATCATATTAAATCAAATGAAATCTTTATTATGGTCATAGACCAGCATAAAAATAGTAGTTAGCCTTCATTTAGCCACTGCTTCAGATACCGACAGTTCACAGTTATAGTGGTGATGAAAAAGGAACTTTGTGACAATTCCTGTATTTATCACAACAAATGTCTTCAGTATGAAACTGATTGAGGTTTGGTCAGTTTCAGGTAGCAGCTGTTAGCATGCCCCAGAATTCTCTTTATCAATAATTTGGATGAGAGGATAAATGGGGAACTCATCAACTTTGCAGACGATACTAAGGTGGCAGTAATAGCCAACACTCCAGAAGATAGGCTTAAGATAAAGAAGGTTTTTGACAACCTTGAACATTGGGCACTAACAAAATGGAAATCAATGGTGAAAAAAAATATAAGGTTCTACATTTAGGCAAGAAAAACTAAATGCACAGGTATGGTATAGGATTCCAAGGTCCCTTCCAATTATTCTATTCTATTCTATTCCATTCCATTCCATATTTTCTATTCTATTCTGTTCTGTCCTGTTCCGTTCCATTCCATTCCATGAACTAATTAGGGTCCCAGAGCTGAAGGTATTAATTTGTGATAAGCACGTTTTAGGAACGCGGCATGTTTTGGAGAAAAACAATTATGAATAGAGTGCTTGTTAAAATAATCTTTTCCCTATGAGAGAAAGGAAAGAAAGACAGACATTGAATATCTAAACATTACCTCAGCAACTAATGGTTTTCACAGGGTACACCATGGAGAGCAGGAAAAATATGCAGATCAAAATAATTCAAGTTGCTAGGGTCAGACAGATAACATCTGAAGATGGTAAAGGAATTGATGGATGAGATCTCAGAACCACTATCTGTAATCTTTGAGAGCTCCTGAGGGGCAGAATATTGGACAAGAGCTGATAAGACCTGATTTTCTTCCCCTCTTTAAAAAAGGAGAAAAAAAAGACCCAGCTTGACATAGGTAATCGAGAAAATTCTAGAAAACATCAAGCATCTAAGTCTAAAGCACTGAGACAGAGACAAGGTGTTTATTAGAAGTGAACAAGAATTGCTAAAAATAGATTGTGCCAGACGAATCTTTTTTGCTTTTTTGACAAAGTTACTAGGCAAAAAAATATAAAATGCTGCGGAGGTAGTGTGACTAAATTTTAATAAGACATTTGATAAAGTTGACTATAGCCTCTTTCTTTGCACAATAGAATAGGGATGTCAAACTCACATCGTCACTGTATCATCACATCACATGATGTATTGCAACTTCCCCCCTTTGTTAAATTGGGAGTGGACGTGGCCAATGCATGACGCATCTGGTCCATGGGCAGCGAATTTGATCCCCTGAAATAGAACAGTGCGATTTGAACGGCCCCCAAGGTCAACTGTATCTTAACCTGGTTGAATAATGATGCCTAATGCATCATCCACGGAACTAATCTATGGGTACAGGTAGTTCTTGACTTACAACCATTCTTTTAGTGATCACTCAAGTTACAACAGCATTTAAAGAAATAATGCATGACTGTTTTCCACATTTATGACCATTGCAGCATCCCTATGAACATGGGATTAAAATTCGGACACTTGGTTCATATTTATGTTGGTTGGAGTATCCCAGGATCATGTGATCCTCTTTTGCGATCTTCTGACAAGCAAAGTCAACGGGGAGGCCAGACTCACTTAACAACCACATTACTCATTTAATAACTGCAGAGATGTCAGGATTCCGGCAGTTACTCCAATTAAATCATGAGCCTCAAACTACACTCCCAAAACTAAAGAGGATTTATTAGAAGTTAACATTCCGGCATTAACCTGGGCATAGCCAACTCTGAGATTAGCTCACTGTCACCCTTTACCCTGCTTTCCCCCCCCACCTCTCTGGGTGTATCATCCAATGAAACACGTCCATAACCAAGAGTCATCAATCATGCTCTCCAATTAGATTTTTGCATGGCAGAAGCTTCAGCCATCTAATCAGTCTTTGAAGAAAATATGAATGGAATGTACTTTCGATTCCACACTGCCACTTGCTCTTTGAAACTCCCCCCCCTTCTTTCTGTTGTCAACTATGAAACATATATACAAAATGTTTTATGAGTTGACAAGAGATTCACTTAACAACAACGTGGCAAGAAAGGTCATAAAATGGAGCAAAAGTCACTTAACAATTGTCTTGCTTAGCCACAGGAATGTTGTGCTCAAGTGTAGTCATAAGTTGAGGACTACCTGTAAATGAAAAGAACCGTGTTTGCCACTGTTTGACTCACAAGAAATACTGAACTTTCTATTATGATTTTTCTTAAAGTGTTTCTGTTGTTCTTTTCTTCCCTAAGAGAAACTCAAGACACCAAATCACAGAGAAAACTGGTGGGTGGGGAACACATCACTCTTTACATTCTCCTGTCAGGGCTCTGACAAGAAGTTGAAACCCTAACATTTATCTATTTTTGGAAAACAGAACTCTGTGTTTGAGAAGTCTTCCATCAATACTTTTTTAAAAAGTGGAGAAAAAAAGAAAGTTTTTTGGGAAGTTGTGAAAAATAATCAGAAGCATTTTTTAAAAAAATAGTAAATAATTGTTAGGTAGAAATATATTTTGCTTTTTCATGTTATTAATACGTATTCTAAGATAAAATACAAATTAAGATGAAAAGAACGGCAGAAAGAAGAGAAAAAGGAAAAGGAAAGTATTGATTATCTCCTACTTAGTGAAGTAGAATACAAAAAGTTACAAGCTCAACCTTTTGCTTTACATTTCCAAATATTTCGACCCATTTCTTTAAAAACAAAGTCATTCTAATCTCAAAACCCAAAATTAAACTTTCAGTTTTGAGTACAAACTCCAGAAGTGGTTTCCAAATGGAAATAAAACTCGATATATTCTTCTCTTTAATTAGAACAGTCAGTTTTGTGATCTCTGCCAATTTCACCAAGGTAGACATATGCAAAGGTACTATTTTTAATCTGTCAGCTGCCTCCCCAAAAATGACATTTCAGGGTAGGACCATAAGAGGTGATAAGGACCACCTTTCATCAGAAGTGATCTGTTTTCCAACTCATATTTAATAACTGAACTCACTGTATGCTAAGATTAGAAATGATTATGTTAAAATCCAAAATGATAAAGCTGGTTGTGGATCGTGTCATAGTTTACAGCAAGGGTGTCAAACTCAATTTCATTGAGAGCCTCATCAGGACTATGGTTGACCTCAGGGGGCCGGGCAGTATGGCCAACTTGGTGGACATGCCCAGCTTGATGCCACTCACTGGACATAGCTGACTGGGTGGGTGTGGCTGGCTGGGTGGGTGTGGCCAGCTTGATGCCACTCCCCCAACTGTTGGCATGTTTCCTCTTCACACTGGGTAGATCGGGCTGAAACCACGTTGGCCCAGTGTTTCTTCTTCCCATTGGATAGACCAACTGAAGCTGCATTGGGTAGTCTGGGCCAAAACAATGTGGGCTGGCCCCTTACATTTTCCAGGATGGCCCCATGGGCCGGATCTGAACACATTATGGGCCACATCCAGCCCATAGGTCTTGAGTTTGACACCCCTGGTTTACAGCAGGATTGCCCAACCTCAGCATCTTTAAGACCTGTGGACTTCAACTCCCATAATTCCCCAGCCAGCATTATTCCCATGGATGATTTCTGGTTTAAAATCATAGAAAGATACTTGGAGATCATTTAGTCTAACTCCTTGTTCAAAGCAGGTATCTATGACTACTACAGAACTCAACGGATTAGTCATTGACTCTCATTTTAAATACCTCCACTATTACAAGAAATTGATGTCCTTCCGTTATAGTTTCACATTCTTCTCTTTCGTACTTTCTGCTATTGGCTTTTAAAAATCTTCCCTCTTTTAAACATCCAAGCAATAAATTCTTCATCGCTGCAGCCCTGGGCTTAGCTCACTAAATAAAACCTGACATTTCAGGACTGAATCTCCACTTATTCCCTGGGCAGTCATTTTGGGGTTGTTGAAGTAGGCAACTGCCAAAATAGTATCAGCAAAGGTTTACTTATTGACCTAAATCCATGATCTCAGTATTTACATCATGTCTTTCAAAGGGATGTCCAGTAAAAGAAGAGCTTATACGGGTCACAGTTTACATCGTGGCTAATAAATTCTACAAAAATCACATGTGTGGATTGGAAAATGGTCTGAGAGAATGTTGGCTGGGTCCAAAATGCTATGTTTGATAACTGTGGAATGTTCAGAAAAGGAAGGAAGGAAGGAAGGAAGGAAGGAAGGAAGGAAGGAAGGAAGGAAGGAAGGAAGGAAGGAAGGAAGGAAGGTCTATAAGAAGAATCCCAAAGGTGATTTTTCAGGAGGCAACTTTCTTGTTTTATTTTGAAGACATTTCACTTCTCATTCAAGAAGCTTCTTCGGTTCTGACAGGATAGTAGGGAATGGAAGGATTTATATTCTTTGCAGACAGCAGGTCATTTGCTTCCATTTAGAGCAAAGGTCTTCAAACATGGCAAGTTTGAGACTTGTGGACTTCAACTCCCAGAATTCCTGAGCTAACATGACTGCAGGAGGAATTCTGGGAGTTGAAGTCCACAAGTCTTAAAGCTGTCAAGTTTGAAGACTCCTGATTTAGAGGGTCATTGAAGCACTTGGAAGTTTATCTGTGTCCTCAGGATCACCTGAGTTGTGCTCCTGGTTCCTGTAGTCTGCAATTTTTTCCTCTGGAAATCAATTCCTCCTCCCACACCATTCCAAGGGTGTTCATCCCAAATTGTATAGCTAAACATCTGTAGAGATTCTCAGTCATCCAGGTCATGGTTGTCCCTCCTGAAGAAGCATCTTTGGGACAGCCATGTAGTAGTTGACTGAAAATCTGTACAGACGATAAGAAGAAGAATTTCTATGCTGATTTGGAATATTAGGATTTTTAATCTTAACACACCGAAACCCCCGATGCAGACAGGACTGGACTTCAGAGTGTAAATTCAGTATATCACAGCCCAGGGCTCTTAATATCTTAAGGCTCATGATAAGAACATTGACAAATGGTTTAGGGTTACTACAAGAAGTCTTCAAATTACAACCAATCATTTAATTCGTTTAGTGACCATTCTAAGTTACAATGGCACTTTAAAAAGCAACTTTTTTCACCTATGACCTTTCTTAACAATTTTAGTGACTATATGGATATTGTCAGCCTCCAAGATTCCTTCTTCTGCTTGACTCTTTCTGGCTGCCATAAAAATGGGGGCAGGGGGGAGGAATAATTGGGCCTCACGGGAATAAGGGTGCTGGAGGTAAAGTGGTGTGAATTGTAAAAGTTGGGATGCTTTCTTGCGTACAGTACAAATGCAGCTACTTATCTTTTCAGTCAACCATCTTGGCATACCAGATGTATGAGACGCTGCCTGAAGATGTATCCACATGACATTATATACACCTCAGATTGCATGTCCAGTTTGAATTGTTGAGGGTGGGGACATGGGATAACTTTCTATATGTAATTTCTGCGCCTTTTGCCTCAGATCTTGTACTTCTTCTTCTCAGATCTTGTATTTCCACACCTGTCAGGTATTTTCTGGGCAACAACGCGGAAGTGGTTTGCCGTTGACTTCATATCTCTAAAACAGGAGAATCAAACTCGCATTGTCACATCATGTATTGGGACTTTTTCTCCCTTCGCTAAACCGGATGTGGCCATGGTGACCACCTGATACATCCAGCCTGTAGGCTGGGAGTTTGACAGCCCTGCTCTAAAGCATCAGCTTTTCAATCCTGGTATCAGAAAAAAGTCCTAAAAGGGAATTTTGAAGGGGAAAAAAAGGTCTTATTTTAAATTAAGAGGTGCTACCAGGACAACAGTAAGATAAGAAAGACCTAAATTCAGATTGAGAAAGCAATTTGAGAAAACATCTCAGACAAGCCCTTCCCTAGCTGACATGAAGGTTAAAGGAGACTTGCAAGATTTGGTTGTTATGGCTATTAAAATAAAAGTAGCCTTAACTCCTTCCCCTACAAGAAGTTACAGTTTTAGTCTGGTCTATGCTGTAACGTGGACACTAGTTCTCCAAAATACAGAAAAACAGTATTTGTAGCTTAGGGCTGTATTGTGGGGTCTTTGGTGCTCTCTCAACTTGCTTTTCTTGCTAGCAATGATGGTATTACTCAGTTTGGTCATGAAACGTCTTGCTGGCCATGATGATATTACTCAGTTTGGTCATGAAACGTCTTGCTGGCCATGATGATATTACTCAGTTTGGTCATGAAAAGTCTTGCTAGCCATGATGATATTACTCAGTTTGATCGTGAGTAATATCAAACTCAGAGAGCATCAAAAACTCCACAAAATGCACATTTTATTTCTCTCTTTCTCTCTGATATATTGGGGTGGGGCGGGGGATAACAAGAACATTTCCAATTACTGAAAATCACCAAGAATAGCACCATTTGCTCATGCCTCACCTATAGTGAGTTGGGATTATTACTAGATTGCCTTTTTGGCCTAAATAACAAGAAAATCTTTACTTTTAAGGTTTAATTTAAAAAAAATCAGAAATAGGCTAAGTAAATATTGATGAACTATTGGTGAGACGGGTCACTTCTTGTTGATATCTTTGAAAGAAAAGAATCTTGGAAGTCAGTTCATATCACTGATAATTGACATTGAAATATTACAGGTAATCTTAGCTTACTACCACAATTGAGCCCCAAATGTCTGTTGTTAATTAAGTTTTGCCCCATTTTACAACCTTTCTTGCCACAATTGTTAAGCGAGTCACTGCTGTTGTTAAATTAGTAACACGGTTGTTAAGTGAATCTGCCTTCCTCCTTGACTTTGCCTGCCAGACATTTGCTAAAAGCCAAGCACCTGAATTTTGATCACATGACTTTGGGGATGCTGCAATGGTTGTAAGTATGAAAAATGGACATAAGTCACTTTTTTCAGTGCCACTGTAACTTTGATTGTCACTAAATGAACTATTGTAAGTGACAGATATTTATGTATAATAAAACATATTTACAATTATTTCATTGAAAGACGGAAAGAAACAAATACCCCCCTCCCAGTCTCCTTGCTCCTTCTACTTGTTTTCTAACTTTCTAAAGGTGATTAGGAAGTAGAATAGAATAGAATAACAGAGTTGGAAGGGATCTTGGAGGTCTTCTAGTCTAACCCCCTTCTTAGGCAGGAAAACCTACACTTCAGACCACTTCAGACAAATGGTTATCCAACATCTTCTTAAAAATTTCCAGTTTTGGAGCATTCACGAAGTGTTTGTGTGTGTGGTGATTTTTTTTTTTTAGTCCTCCACCAAATTATTGGCTTGAACAGATTTTCAAAATGAAATCAGAAAGCTAGTGAGCATGGTGCTGTTTGCAACACAGGAATCTATTTGAAATAATGTTCAGATTGGAAAATCACCATATGCCCGGGATGGTGAACCTATGGCATGCATGCCAGAGGTGGCACGCATAGCCCTCTCGGTGGGCACATGGACCATCGTCAGCTACTTTTCTGGTTTCTGGCATACACACCAGCCAGTTAGTCTTCGCGGGCATGGTGTGCCAGAAAATGACTTGGAAATGGCCAAAAACCAGGCTGTTCTCCAGGACATTTCGAGACATTTTTGGCATCAAAAACGGCCCGAAAATGGCTCAGAAAATGCCCCCCAAACAGCCTGGTTTCCAGGCCATTTTCTGGGCTGTTTTCCAGCTGTTTTGGGGGTGTTTTCAGGGCCATTTTTGTGTGAAAAACAACCAGAAAATGGCCCCCAAACCCAGTCAAAAACGGCCTGAAAAATGTTCCCAAAACAGGCAATTTTTCAGGCTGTTTTCAAGCCAAAAACACCCCCCAAAATGGCTCGAAAACAGCCTGAAAACAGCCCCCCAGATGCCCCCCAAACAGGCATGTGCACACTGGCCAGCTGGTCTTTGGTTTTCTGGTGCTCTGGCACGCGCACATGCGCACACATGCATGTACATTCCGGTTTGAGCACTCAGTGCTGAAAAGGTTCGCCATCACTGCCATATGCTTTTGTTGTTCTCTGAGGAGAAAAGCAGTCGTGTAGATAATGCTATGCAGATGGGACTTTGCTTGAAGGGGAACTCACACCGGGGCCTTGACTATCTCAGGCCATCCTGGGAGCCAAATGGATCCTGATTAAAATCTACATGGATGGCAAAATTTGCTGAGGCAAAACTGTCCATCCAAATATTTATTATATAGCATCAAGTTCTCTTCATACAGTTGCTGCCACTTGATGCCTGGCCTACTTCAAGCCATAATATAATGCTCTGTACTCTTTCAGCTTCACATAATTTTTTCCTGTCAGGTTTTAGGAGAATCTGAGTCTCAAATTGAAATTTTGAAGCAGGCAAAGGAAAAGAGAGCGTTTTTAGGAAGCAAGACTGGCCTATGGGTGGATGATTCTTATCCCTTTCATGTTTATCTTCCTAAATTTAAGCTTTGTTTTCAATTGCACTTTTTATGCTTTACGGGGGTGGGGGTGGGGATTGCATTTGTAACACAATCTGGGACCCACTCCTCCATGTATATTCTCTTTACAAACATTATTTTGTCATTATTTACAAACATTATTATTTTTTGGCCCTTAGACTATATTGTGGTCAGTGGTGGGATTCCAAATTGAGTGTTACCAGTTCTGCATGTTTTGCTGAGGTGCAGCAAAACACTCTGCCACTGTTGTGGTTCACTGGCAGCAGGTGCCAATAGCTGAGATCTCTGACAGCAAGGACTTGGATGAGGGGCCTGTATATGATGCAGGGATGGGGTCAGGACTATCGGAGAGTGGGGTGCTGCCTGCAGAGCTTGGGGAGTCTAGCAGCAATGACGCACAGGACCCTGGGAGCCTGTGCTCAGTGCGCATATGCACAGGGCTGCTTGAAGGAAAGAGCAGCTGAAGCAGCACAGGCAACTCTGGAGTAAGGCTGGAAAATGATGGCCCCTCCCATAAGAGATAAAAGCCAGCCTTCGGGGTTGGCTTCTTTGCAGGAAGCAAAGATGTTTTTTCTACTCAGAGTCCTTGTTAAAGCCCTGCTTACTCCAGTTTATTTTTTGAAACTTCTGGCTTTGGATATTTATCTGCAATTAGTCTTCTGTTCTTGGCAGCCTTTCGCAACATTGAAAGAGCTTGTTCTTATCTGGGACAATTAGTTTTGAATGACTCTTGGCTGTGAATACACAGAATTCACAGCGCCGCCTTAAAAAGGTTTGCTTTTATACATACTTTGTGTTTGTTTGATTTGAACAGCCACATGAATCAGCTGAGCTAAAAATCAATATAGGACAGGAAAGAATGGGGGTGGGGTGGGTGGGGCCAGTCAGAGTTGGTATTCGCTGGTCAAAATTTCCGCTACTGGTCTGCCAGAACCGGTCTGAACTGGCTGAATACCACCTCTGATTGTGGTGTAGCACAGATGGTAAACTAGGAAAAACATCATTTCAACTCGGGAGCTTTTGCTGATTCGTCCTACCTTATTCTCCTGATTTTTTAAAAAAGCCTCTTTAATTCCATTAAAAACTGTGCATTTCCTTTTGTCCACACATCACTGAGATAACTGATGTACATTAGCCTGTCCATATTTTCTGCTTTTTATTTTAGATGCCGAGGATACATTACATCCACAACAGGTAGCTGGTATACATTTTGGGTTTATTCTGCTTTCTTGATAAAGCTAACTGATGTTATTTCCCTTCCCAATGTTGAGCTCCAGATTGATTGGAGCAACAGGCTTGTCCTAGTTGAAATGCGGAGTAATTAATGCAGCCTTATGCTAATGGATGCAATTCTGGAGTGTGCATAGATTTGTGAGGAGGGAGAGAACAAAAAGGAATTAAAGAGTTCACTCAAAGTACAAATTAATTTATTGCTTCATTAAATGGTGTCTGAAGAAGGAGGGGACCTATTAAAAGCATGAACGAGGAATGGAAACATGGAAATGGATGCTTAAATACATCACGTTTATAAACTTGATTTTGGTTTTGAATGTATGGTGTTGTTTGGAATAGTCTTGTGTTGTTGGTTTAACAATCAATGGGTTTTTATGAAGCTGAGTTTCTTCATGGGATCAGCACTTTATACAAGAGTTACTTTTACTTGGGAAAAAATTATTTCAGCGTTTGCTCACTAACCTCATAAATTTCAATGTTTCAGTGTATAATTTACGAATGTTAGATTAATTTTTAAAAAGAAAATTAGGTTTTTTTTCTCTGTGCTTAAACTTTTGAAACTATCATTACTGTGTTATAGCAGTGCCATCCACTTTGATTTGAGAAAGATAAGAAAAAAGCTTTAGCAGAATTCTGAGAAGAATATGTTGATTCTCTAATTCCAGAATATGTATAAGAAAATCTGGAACATAATTGCACACTGAAAGCAACACTTTTTGAAATTTTTTACTTAATAATATGCATAAAAACATCAACATCAAAGAATCGTTTGTTTAGTTATTTGCTTATAAACTTTATCTCATATCCATCATGTTATAACTCTGGGTAGCTAACATGACAATAATAAAAACATCAATTCACCTCCCCAAACCCTAACAAAAACACCTGATTTTGATTATCAATAAGCAAATGTTTCTCCATATATCCACATTCAATTTCACTGGGTTCCAGGCCCTACCCCAATACTTAGAGCAGCTTCTACAGAGAAGAAACATTTCATGGGTTCCACCAGAAGACAACATTTGAAGGAAAGGACCTGGAACATAACCGTAGATTGTGAGAAGGAAAGTGTTAATAGAAATATGCAAGAACCATTACCTGGAAAAAGGAGCTGAAGCATTTAGTTCAATGAAGTGGACTAAATGAAATATTATTATAATCAGTCCCATCAATAAAAGTAGTTTTGAGGCTGAAGGTTCGTTCTCTAAGTTTGTTGGTTGGTTTCCAAATGTTCCATTACCAGGCTAGGTAGGTAACATCTTCAGCAGAATTTAGGGGATGTCAGTGTGAGTGTTCTGTTTATAAGAGAGGTGTCAAACTATGCATGGGTTTGCCATACCTGGGGGAGGGGTATGGTGCTGGGTGGAGGGATTCTGCCTTTTGGAATGAAGACAAGCTGGCTGGTGGGGAGGCAGGGCATCGCGAACTGAGTGGCCTGATGCTACCGCTACAAGTCCCCAGGAGGCGGAAGCCAGCTGACAATCAGCTGTTTGGTGGGCCCCTGGGATCAGCCAAATGGAGGCTAATCCACCCTGCTGAAGAACAGCTGAGGTGACCGGACAAGGATTGTGGAGGCAGAGGGGGCATGACCTTCCTCCTCTCCTAGATAAGATGTGCTGCAAGGCTGAAGCTCCCAGTGCTGACTTTACATCCATTTTGCTTTGGGAGCTCATTGTGTGCCAGAGTTTGACTCATTAAATCCAGTCAGGGTCAGCCTTCAAGATCTTTTACTATTGCTTTGCATCTTTTGGCTGCCATAAGTAATGGGGGGAGGAGGGGGTAAAGTCTGGGAAGCGAGCTGGAGGTGTTACATTCTAGTGTTGTATAAAATGAGGAGGAGGGGGTATAAATTCTTGCTTAGGTTTCTATTTCTCGCTTAGCTTTCTTTTCTCTGCGCAGCTACAAACCTTTATCAAATTATGCCAAGGTCAACGGACAGAGGCCTCATGACCACCTGAAGATATCCACATGATCATATTCACAACTTTTAATTGGAACTATTTGAACTATTGGGGGTGGGAACATTTCCATCTCTTTGTATATGTGATTTGTGCGCCTAATTCCTCAGATTCAGAATTCTATTATTGCTACCACTTCATTTTCAGTAAAAGATATCTTTTCTCTAATCTAAGGAGTCTAAGTATTTCTTTCTTGAATTTTGAATGGAGCACTACATGACAGTCAGCCTCCAACCATGTGGTGTCTTAATTACCGGTTTAGGGCCAGAGCTCAAACCTCTTGAGACAAGATGTGGGTGAAGGTCTTGGGATGGGTCAGGTGTGAGTCATCAGTGAGAATCTTGTGATGGGTCTTGTGATAGAGAGGTTACATGAGCAATACAAAAATCATTGGCCACGCTACCACCTGCTACACTTGTGAACTGATCGAAGCCTGTCACTCCACAAGCAAGTCTGTCAACAGACACATTGAGCTATAACCAGCCTACGAACCCCTCAGAATCCAAATGAACTGCACAGCCAACCAGAGACAACACCAGCCCTCAAACAAACCTACACAAACCCACTCCCCACCAGCAGTTCTCCCTACTAGCAATTCTCAGTGACCCGTCTCGCCTGAGGTAAACTCCCTCACCTGAAGCCCTTATAAACAGAAGAATACTGACACCGACATCCTCTAAACTCCGCTAAAGATGTTACCTAGCCTGATAACAAAATATTTGGAAACCAACCCACAAGCTCAGAGAATGAACCTTCACCCTCATCCTACACCCGTGCTTCAGATATTTGTCACTATTGCAAAAGTAGTTTTATTGTTCCTGTGGAGTTGATTTCCTGAGTCCCTGCCTAGAGGGACTGACAGTTTCACAGCTGGTGGAATGGATGGATATCCTCAATGAGAGACGGTCCCTCAAATAACCTGGACCTGCATCATTCAAGGCTTTACAGATGATAATTGGCACCTTGAATTGTATTTGGGAAGAAATTGGAAGCCAGTGCAACTCATGAGCAAACCAGGGAGATCCCAGAGCTACACATATCAGATGCTGGACTAGTCTGTGTGGCTTTCAAGGGCAGCTCCATATAGACTACAATACACTATAGTCCATCCTTCAAATCCAAGAATGCTGAATCTATGCAAAGATTCCTACCAGGCTGCCATTTGCAATTTGTGCAGGAACCTCAAGTCCAGAAAGACTTCCAAATTGCATCTCTATGTCTGTGGAAATGCTATGCTCTCTAGAGTAAAATATCCTCACCAGAAATAGGAGGGCCAAATCTCAGAGCCACTCTGACTTGCTATGATAGAGTTCAACAAGTTCTACCCCACCCAGATGTCACAGGCTCCAAGCCTTGGGCCAACATCCTAACAGGAGGGGTGTATCATTACCATACTACACTCCAGGCCACCAGATGATCTTCCCCTAGTATCTCATGTTAAAGAGGAGGAGCGGAAGATTTGAGCCATGGGACGTGCTATGTATGCACCCAGTGTTTTTAATGAGGAAAGTAATCCCAAAAATGTTTTTGCTGTGGCCAAGCAGTTTGCAGAAAGTGAAGAAAATAAAAAGTGCATGTAGAAATTCATATATTATATGTACACATTTATTGGACTATTTGAGAGGGAAAGAGAGAGAGAGAATACTTCTGAATATTCTGTTAGCATTTTTCTTGAATTCATAATAAACTGCTGTAGAAATAGGGCCGAACAATTTGCAATTGCTAAAATTCAGTCCAAAGAAAACTGAATTCATTAGTTCTGAATGACAAATTTAATTATATTTTACTGCTTATGGATTTCAACAGTAAGATTCATTGCCATGATAGATTGCATGTTTCACAGTCATATGTTTATATGAATTTAGGACATAAACCAACCAGAAACCATGAATGTGATGGGCCAGGATGAGAAAGTAATATTAATTTGTCTAATAAAAACTGACTAAAGTTAATTATCACATTTATGAGATTAAGTGATCTGCATCTACTGCTCATCTGTCACACATAGAAAACAATCACCTTTGCATAAATATATAAATAGCAGATAAGCGATTACACCAGAGGTGGTATTGAGCAGGTTCTGATCAGTTCTGGAGAACCGGTAGCGGAAATTTTGGAGAACCGGCAAATACCACCTCTGACTGGAGATTTTATAGTCTCCTTCCCCTGCCACGCCCACCAAGCCACGCCCACAGAACCTGTAGTAAAAAAAATTGAATCCCACCACTGGATAACACATTAAATAAATGTCATAAAAGCAGAAATAGCTGAATGAATGAATGAAAATTAGGAATGTAAATGGGATGAAAAGTAGAATTTGTATGGGGAAGAAAGCAATAGGAAACAGATTTAGTGTGTGAAGAATGTGAGGGAAGAGGAAGGAAAGAGAGAGAAGATCAATTTAGATTTAAAAGAAAGGGTTAAATTTGTCAGGAAAGCAATAGCTAATTTCAAAGGTATAATAGTAATAAGACCTGTGGTGGCGCACAGGTTAGAATGCAGTATTGCAGGCTAACTCTAACCACAACCAGGAGTTTCATCGTGACCAGCTCAAGGTTTACTCTGGAATGGGTCAACTTGCTACAGCCAACTGGTCATGGTCAACTTGCCATGGCCAACTCATCACAACCAATTTGCTGGGGGACATTTCACTGCGAGACAATTCAACAATTCAATTTAATTATTTAAAATAATTAAAACATTATTTCAATGTTTGTCATTCATATTTCATTTTTTCCCCTCCTTTGGCATCCTTTCTTTAATTATTATATTCCACTATTTTTTCAATATTAGTGTAACTCTTGTCCCATAGCTAGATGGCCATAGCGAGTTGCCTGCAGTAAATCAGCTATGTGGAGTTGGCCGTGGCCAGTTGTCATAAACCCAATTGAACTCAGCCTTCCATCCTTCTGAGGTCAGTAAAATGAGGACCCAGATTATTGGGGGCAATAGGCTGACCTTGTAAACTGCTCAGCGTGTGCTGTAAAGCAGTGGCCCACAACCCTTTTTGCACCAGGAACCGGTTCCGTGGAGAGAGGTTTTTCCACAGACTGGAGGGGGTGTGGTTTCATGTGCTGCTTGCATCCTGAAGATGGTGCTTCACTTGTTTGTGTGGCCTGGTTTCTGGCATGCTGTGGGCTAGTACCAATCTGTAGGCTTGTACCAGTCTACAGACCAGTGGTTGCAGAACCCTGCTGTAAAGCACTATGGAGTGGTATATATATCTAAGTGCTCTTGCTCTTGCTAGTGCTATGCTCAGTTAGACCCACTGTCTTCATCCTATATTCATCCAGTGCTGCATTGCGAATAGATATGATTTGTCATGTATTAATATATCTGCATCCGGACTTCCGGTTTGAGCTTCTTCAGTGACAGATCGAAACCTCATCTCTGTGAGGCTTCGATCCATGCTTGCCGCTGGAGCACCCTGAGCCGGCTGGCTTTGGGGCTAAGCCACCCCGTAGAGGTGGTGAAGAGGGGGGAGACTGCCTGCAGGGTTGAGGAAAGCCACATCTCTCCTCCCCAGCTGGCCATTACTCCCTTTCCCGAAGGCGGTTGCAGCGGTGGTCAAAATGGCCACCACAAAGAAGAACTTGACTGAAAAAGAATGTGCAGGAGGAAGATAAGAGGAGAAAGTTTTGGTTGACTGGGTCAAACAGCAAAAGCAACAAATAAGGTACCCTGGAATTTAAACTATTAAAAAATAATAACATTGTTCCCTAAGAAGATTTTTAAGCTGTGAAGGAGAGAAAAAAGGGAAAAGATTTGGTTTTTTTCCCCTCCTTTTCCTATACTGACAGCTAAGAGACTGAAGTAAGAAATTGGAAAAAAATCCACTTTGACATCAATAAGCATTTAATGCTGAAAATAAACAGTCAAAGGGATAATAAAGATTTCTGGATAATTAGAAGCTTTTGAAAACAGGAAAGGAGAGAAAAAGAATAAAAGGGCAGGATCTGGAAGAGAGGAGACTGCCTGGAATTAAAAAAGAACTTACAGCAAAATCTCAACAAGACTTCCAAAAGATACATTCTAACTGAAATATTGCAACAAAAACCCCAGGAAGAGAAAGTCAAAAAAGAAATAAGAAGATATAACTCGGGACTATCTGGATTACTTGATTTCTGGATTCTTGGTTATTGTTTTGAATGACTAAAATCAATCAGGTGGTTGTTTAAAACTGTTTAAAATGGCTCCACTTTTAGAAGAACTGAAAATGGAACTTAAAAAGTACAAAGAAGATGCACAAGAAGGGGGAGGTTCTTTTGGCTTCGTATTTCAGTTTTTAAAAATGGAGATTTGGAATTATGAGAAACAACAAGAAATGCCTGTAGAACAAGAAGATTGCAACAAAGAAGAAGCCATCTTTAATCAACAAGTAATCTTAGATGGGGGGGAAAGGGGAAAGAGGGGGAAAGAAAATGGAAAGTTTAAGATTGGGAAAAACAACTAAAAAAATAGAGTGAAAAATAAGTATAAAATCAGAAAGCAACAGAAGAGGGAAATGCAGAAGAGAGAATTAGAAATAGAGAGACAAGGGGGTAAAAGGGGGAGGGAGAAGATGAGAGGGAAGAAAGAAAGGAAAAGAAGTTATGAAGGACAGAAACACAATACAGAGAAACAGGGCCTATTTAGAGATAATGGATGAAAATTTAATGGAAAAAGGGATTCTGCAAAGGTACATAAGATAGTATGGTTATATTAGAAACAGAAATAATTTTAGAAAATATTAAACAATGTATGATTAAAATGTCTGATAAAATAGCTATCGTAATTCAGTGGAATGCTTGTCAATAAATAAATGTAATAAAATGTATATTTATTGATTTATAAAACTTTTGTGAAGAGAAATAAGGGAAAAATTAATTATGTAGATTATATGTGTTTTTAAGGAAGTATGATATTTAATTGAAAAGAAGTGTTAAAGATGTTAAGACTGGAACGGAATGAGAGTTTATAATTACATATATTTACAATCTTTTTTTTTTTTAAAGAATATAGTGTGTATTATAGGAATGTACCAAGCAGAATTCGATTGGAAGTTATGTATTATGTATTATATTGAAGGTCATAACCCTAAGTTATATATTGAAGTTTAAATAAGAGTTGAATGGTGTAATTAAAAGATTTAAAGGTGCCATACTCCAATTAGTAACTACAAGAGAAAACTTGTTTAATGAGAAAATATAATATGAAATTGAAACAGAACAGAACAAAAAAGTATAAATATAATGATTTGAATTGAGATGAGATAATCAAATTAAAGTTGAAAAAATCAAAAGAGGGGAAAAACTATATAGAAAATGTAAAATAGTATAAGATATGGAATAGAATATAAAAAGGAGCATGAAATTGAGTTTTGTGTCTGTATGAAGAAGTTCAACCCGGGACCATGCTATTTTTTTAAAAAAAATGTTTTACTTGTATTTTGTGTGTGAAAACCCAAATAAAACTTTATATATAAAAAAAATCATGAATGAGCCAATCCAGTCCTTGTGTTCATCATCAATAGTTTTCATTCTGCAACCTCAATGCTGGGGGAAAAGTGATCTAATTTGTTCATAAACTCAATATATGACAGCATGAGTCATTTCAAAAAAAGCATATAACATCATCTCAAAACCCTGAATTTGTATGTATATTTGTTTGGAAATAAGACTTATTTTATCCAGTGAGACTAATATCTGGTAACTGTATTTAATGTGGCAGGTACTGATCTGAAGAATTATTAGCTATAGAGTAAAAATTCAACATTCTATTCAGGATAAAAATACTCTGAAATGTTTTCAAGTTAAGTTTTACATTTTTAAAATAAAAGCAAAAACGTGGAATTTGGGGATCTATAGCGTCGTAGAACTTTATAATGATGCCACCAATGGACCAAAGACTTATTCAAAATCTTTTTTTCCCTTTAGATCTTATATGCTACAAATATATTTTGAAAAATGAAATAATCCCAGCTGTGAAGCTCTGTTAAAAACTGCAGGCATTTAGAAGCAGGCATTTTTTCTTTTTCAACATTTGTCACATATTATTAAAAGAAAATGCACAGAATAGACACCATATTAAAGTGGCATTTTCTAGCCTGACTTTTTTTTTTCTGATGGCATGTTCATACTGCTTTGAATATTGATTGCCAGGCTTATTCCATTGTCAGTATTAGAAAGTTGGTCCCTGTTTATTCTCTCAACAGCCTTTCAGAATGCATAAGAAGTGATTAAAAGAGTTGTATTACTTTCTTCAATGCAGAAAATACATATGCATAAAGAAGGGACAAAAAAGAATATTACATTTTTGATAACTACAAATTCCCTACTGTATAAAGTCTTGGGCCTGATTTGCTGATCTTCTTAGATTGTATGTTTTCTTCCTGTTCTTGGCCTTCTTATTCTGATTTTCCTTAACTAGCTATCACAAGGAAAAAACAGTCCCGCTGCCTTTTAGAAAAAGAAGAAAGCAAGCAAAGCACATTTGAGACAACTATGACTTGGATGCAGAGTGAATTTGATTGAAATCAAGTCGATTGAAATCACTAGTAAAAAGGCTTGATTTAAATCGACTTGATTTAAATCATATATTTAAAGAGCAGCTGTCATCTCTATCCTGCAGCAGCTCCTCCTCTGACCCGCTGTTGACTTACCGACAGTCCCATTCACATTAGTGGGATGGCAGTGATACAACAACTTGAGGGATGTGACAGGCAGCAGGTGAGGGGGGTGCTTGCTAACAGGCGCTGCCATGATGGTCTTTAATATTATATTTCTAAGCTGCTTAGAAGGTTTCACTTGCATTTTTACTGCTTGCCCTTCCTCCTCACATTTAAAGCCTGGTGGTACAGATGCGTTTCTTTTCAAACAATCATACAGTTTGTAGTGCACATAGATTTGCAAAACAATAGGATAAAGGAATATTCATGAACTTTGTTTTATGATTTATCTCATGGTTACTGTGAAATTGTGTGAATGCATCAATGCAGTACATGTTAGCTCAGCTGGCATAACATTGGATTCACTGAATGAGTTTAGCAAAAATATTAATATTGCAGACTATACAGCCTCATGCTACATAACTAATTTTATTATTTATTTATTTATTTGTTTTGATTTGTCAATCGCTTACAAGATAATAGGTATAAGTATATACATAGTTATAAATACATGAAATGGGTACATATAAGAAAAATAAAAGAAACAATAGGACAGGGACAGTAGGCATATTGGTGGGCTTATGCACGCCCCCTACAGACCTCTTAGGAAAGGGGTGAGGTCAATAGTAGACAGTCTAAGGTTAAAGTTTTTGGGATTTGGGGAAGAAACCACAGAGTCAGGTAGAGTATTCCAGACATTGACCACTCTGTTTCTGAAGTCGTATTTCCTGCAATCAAGTTTGGTGCGGTTAATCTTGAGTTTGTATCTATTGTGTGCTCTTGTGTTGTTATGGTTGAAGGTATCTACCAGAGAAGATGAGACTCTTGTGAAATTTGGACTTTTCAAGTTAGCAACTATCAGATGCCTTTTGGCTTGGCTATGTTTTGTAGTTAAAGTAGGGCTATACCTAGCAAAAACTGTAGGATAATTAGAGATGGGTATAGTGGTCACATTAGGTCATTAGAGATGGGGGCCCCAGGTCCTTTACAGAGCTTGGATCATCAACAAGATCTTGACTATTCAGCTTGTATTTTATTTTCTGATTTTTTTTGCCAATATGTAAGACAGAGCATTTATTTGTTGAGATTTGAAGTTGCCATTTGTTTGAGCATTCTGATACATAATCAAGATCTTTTTGAAGGGTAGCAGTATTGTCTGTGGTATTGAACAGCTTTACTTCATCAGCGGAGAACGCAGTTGCTCTTAATATGATCACATAGGTCATTTATGTAGAGTATGAAGAGAGTTGGTCCTAGAACACTGCCTTGGGGGACACCACTGTTGACAAGTACAGAATTTGATAGGATGCTCCCAATTTTGACCATTTGTTGTCTGTTTGACAGGAATGCTTCTATCCAGTTATGCAGTTGTCCAGAGATACTGTAAGATTTTAGTTTTAGGAGTAGTTTGTCGTGTACCACTGAATCAAAGGCTTTACAGAAGTCTATGTAGATTGCATCTATTGCTAAGCTCCATTTCCTGCTGAATAAACTAAATTATTAATGTATCTTAAATTAAAAATCTATCTTTAGATAGATTTTTAGTCCTAAAGGATTTTATTAAAATAAATTTGATAAAAATAAAAAAATATGATTTAAATTAAAAGTAATCAATTTAAACAGAAAAAAGACAGATTTTTTTAAAAAATGTTAATCATTGGTTTTTATCCACATTGATGACTGAGCATCTCCATAGACTTTTAGCAATCACAAGTAAGACCACATTTTCTCTGAGATAATCTATCCTGGATGAATTTGAGGGGAAGAAAAACCTGATGGCATCTGATGTGTCCAGTGCCATATTCTTCCTCCTTTACCATTGAAGGAAGTAGAGCAGTGGTGGGATTCAATTTTTTTTTACTACCGGTTCTGTGGGCATGGTTTTGTGGGTATGGTGTGGCTTGGTGGGCATGGCTTGGTGGGCATGGCAGAGGAAGGTTACTGTAAAATCCCCATTCCCACTCCACTAACCTGCTTTCCAGCTCCGTTCTCCTGTGCAGGGAAACTAAATCAGCTGGGACTCAGGAGACAGAGAAGAGATGGGGGCATGGGCAGTTAGAGTGGTATTTGCATGTTCTCTGAACTACTCAAAATTTTCGTTACCAGTTCTCCAGAACTGGTCAGAACCTGCTGAACACCACCTCTGAAGCAGAGGTGGTATTAGTCAAAAAGTATGAATTGTACAAGACATTTTATAGGCTGGTTCATGTCTATGGTTGTATGGTGGAAATCCCAGCTAGATTGGAGGGAGGTGTTAAGCAGGGGTCTGGTTTGGAGTCATTGTACTACAGAAAATGGCACAGATTTTACTCACCCTCCCTCAAAATCTTTGAAGCCTCATCTTGCCATCTCCAAGGGATTTCAGATAGTCTGGTGAGATTCATGAAGCCTAATTGACTAGCAATAAAGCTCCCGTTGAAACTCCTCGTGATTGGTTCCGGTTGTTTTCACCTGACAGGTTGTGCTGGTATGTGCATGTATACTGATGTATTGTAAGTTAGATTGAAGGAGAAGCTATGTAAAATTGTTAGATTTTTCCTTTCCAACATATGCCAACTTTGTTCTAAGTTCAATACAATTCCATCATGAGAAAAAAAAAATGCCTTCCATTAGCAGGAAAATAGACTGGATCTAAGCATATCTTTCCACTGTCAGCATTCCAATAAAACTCCCCATTTCATTCAGCACTCAGAAACAAAGATCATCCAAGTAAGAATTTATTAAAGAAGTCATACTGGCACATCTGGAAAAACCTGAATCTGAGAGTTCCGGGTTTTCCCTTTGTAATTGAAAATCAAAACCCCATCCCCTGCACCCAACAGTCCATCACATGGTCCAATCATTCATCGTCCCAACTGGAGACATTTCTTCAACCACTCCTTTCCAGGTGCAGGGTAGCTTGACCTTGACTTTATGAGAAAAATGTTGTTACGTCTAAACTTCCACCTCTCTATGAAATCCCCCCTCCCAAATTCCCAGGCACTAAGATGGAGCAGCATGGAAGCTTCTAAGTAAAATATGGCTTCCAAAGCTGACATCCACCTTCCCCTCTAATTTTTTCCAGAATCTAATTTTTTTTCCATAACTCAGATTTTGGGAGTGTTCTAGTTCCAATTAAGGGGTCAAAAACAAATTAAAATGTCCCTACAAATTAAAAAAAAAGTGATTGAGGATTTAATTCTTCTGCTCATCTCAAAAAATATCCGTTCTCATGGCATCCCTTGTCATTGTGAATAACAGTTGCTCATTCTTTGGCAGAAAGTTAATGGCCATTCCACCTTTGCCACACACATTCATTCCATCAAATTGATTAGCTGCTTCACTAGAAGCTTGTCTGCAACCATATCTCTGTCTCATCAACAGTTCAACTGATGCCACCACCAGTTAATTACAGATAATAATTACTCAGAACTTGATCACACATTACATTTTTTCCACTCTTTCTTTTCCACACAATGAGTTGTTATCGTGTGTGCTAAGTTCTCTCTCTCTCTCTCTCTCTCTCTCTCTCTCTCTCTCTCTGATGAAATTTGGATTTTTATTTGCATATGATATTTATTTGACTTGACTTTTCTTTCCAATGTTTTCCTGCAATTGCAGGGTCATCTTTCATATCAATTGAGTGTTGATCCATTTGGTTGAAAGAGGAATTAATTGACTAGATTGTTCCACAAACCAGACACTGTGGGCTAAAAGAGAGCAACTGGCCCAAAATCATGCCTTTCACGCCTAAGGTGGGACTAGAACTCACAGTCTGCTAGTGATTGGTCCAATGTCGCCCAGCCAGCTTTCATGCCTAAGGCAGGACTAGAACTCAGAGTCTCCTGGTTTCTAGCCTGTGGCCTTAATCACTAGACCCTTTATGATATTTATATGACTGATGGTTCAAATTTGAAAAAAAAAAAAATGGAAGGATACAATGGGGGTTACCCGTTGAGGGAGAGGAAGGAAAATAAAGTTACATCAAATCCAGTAACTTTTTAAACTATTTCTCTGGAGATGGTTAACACTTTTAGATTGTCTGTCTAGACCAGGGGCCCCCAGCCTATGGTCCGTGACCTACTACTGGGCCGCTGGCTAATTGCCACTGGGCCATGTGAGGGGCTGGCCGGTGTATGCGTAGACAGCCCCACTTGGTGAGGCTTGTTGTGGATGCTTTTGGCCTTGCTTGCATGACCATTGCTTCAGATGTCATGGGAGTGCATGCTCATGCATGCATGAACGTATGTGCTTGGCCCTCCCACAAAATCATCCCCTCTTTCCTCCTTTCCCCACTCCAGGCCACCAACCCATAAAGGTTGGGCAACTCTGGTTTAGACAGATTTTTCAATCTGCATGAAAACAAGGGATATTTAAGTTTATTTATGATTCGGGGAGGGTTTCTAGAACTTATTTGGCCAAGATAAACAAAGAAGAATGGACAGAACCTAAGCCCCCATTTTTTTTATACTTTTCTAAATTGTGGCTCTGACCGAATAGCACCAAATAGATTTACACCAGTTTTTACAACCCCAGACTGCATTAATAAGATAAGATGAAGAACATTCCTAATCTATTTATAAAACATATAATCAGCCTATAATAAAATCTTATCTTCTGCCCCCGTTGTAATTCTATTCGTATTTTTAAAATCTCTAATTAGACATTGAAGGAGGTTCTAAAGTCACATTAAAAAGAAAAGGAGAAAAAAATGTGTGATGTGTATCTTGATATAAATTCATCTGTAGAGAAGAGGCCTTGTTAATAATCACTTGTAATTTGGGAGTTGAATAAATCATACCAATCCAATATATAAAATTTTGCAGATATCAAACATAAATCAAAATCCACCTCAACAACAGCTAAGAGACCATATCAGAAGTTTTCTCAGTGTTCAAAAATAATTATATCTGCTAAGTCTTCTCTGTTTGGAATAGAAGCAGGAAACTTACTGAAAAATCAAAAGTTTGACAGCCCAATATAAATTTACCCTGAATTGGCTGGATGATCGTTTGAAAAACATCCAATAATCTGTAGGCCAAAGTAGTGGTTAAAATATTACTGTTCACATTTATCAAAGAAATTGATCTGCAAAGAGAACAAATAGTTGATACTTGTCTGGTTTGGGCATAATTACAGTATAATGCCTACCTGATTAAAAAACAGAGATTTTTTTGAAAAAGCTTCACTATAGATTTTGGGTCAAATGGAAAGCAACAAGCTAATGTATTTTTGATCCCAAACTATTGGGATAAGCACTTTTTCCAACTTCACAGATTTAGTTATAGTGGCTATTTCTTGAAGGAAAGAAGCTGTGTAAGGATAGCACTTGATCTTAGGATGAATGCAGGGGTTGGATTCAAATATCTTAACAACCATTTCTGTGGGCGTGGCCTAATTTGTGGCTTGCTGGTCATGTGACTGGGTGGGCACAGCTTGATGACTGGGGGTGGCTTTGTGATCAAGTGACTGTCTGGGCATGACTTGTATGTAAATATTGTAAATATTTATGTAAATATTGATTCTTTTTATTAAAAAGGAGCAACTTTTACCCCAAATCAGGCAAAGCAGGCAGACAGATTGAGTCGCTTGCAGAATCACAGATTCACTCACAGATCTACCTTTCTGCAATCTGCTGCCTGAGTCTGCACTGAAAAATCGAAGCTTCAGTCCTAAGAAGGTTTAGCTCTGCTCTCAGGCCACTTCTCTCCCCCCTCCTCCCCAACTCCCTGAATACTACCCTGTCTGGGCCTCAAGAAAGCCTTCTGGGGCAAAGGCAAAGCAGTACAACAATGATTTAGATTAGCTAGAAAGCAAGAAATACGATGATTCCTTGCTTTCTAGGTAATCTAAATTGTGCGGAATAGCTGATAGTCGGAACAGCTGATCGTTGGGGGGGAAAGGGGGAAAATAGCAGCTTAACAAAAATTAGATGAAGGCACAACACGGGCAAGTGGGATGGCATGCATTCAAGATAAGGAGTGATTGGGTGGGGTGAGGCAGGGAGGGGCAGGGCCAGCCAGTAGCATTATTTGCCGGTTCTCTGAACTGCGCAGAATTATAACAACTGGTTCTATAAAACCAGTCCATACCGGTAGAAACCCACTCCCCTGGATGAATATGATGAACATTTTTCTGTGGAAGGTGTCTGTCTTCTGTTGATGAAGAATTAGTATAACAGAATTACAGAGTTGGAAGGGACCTTGAAGATCTTCTAGTCCAACCTTTTACTCATACCATTTCAGATAAGTAGTTGTCCAATCTCTTCTTTAAAACCTCCATTTTTGGATCAGTCAGAAATTCTGCAGGCAAGTCTTTCCACTGATTAATTGTTTTGTCAGTATTATATAGATTAGAACAACATTGAAATGATTCCTTATCGGTTGGGGATCTTATATACAGCTTTACATTTACATTCCAAATAGATGTACAGAATCTATTATTATATTACTTAATTTAAGTTTTAAAGTACTAGATTTCTCTTCCTTCTCCTATTATTATTGTCACACAAAGTGCAATAAAAAGTCTATATATCGGTCTGGAGATAAATGGGATGCATAATAACATTTCTTGGACTTTTTTTCCTCTAAAAATTCAATTTTAATCAACTTCAATATGAAGTCTGTGCCATAATACAACCTCAAACTCATGTTTTAATCAAAAACAGTAATGTCCCTGTTGGTATAAATAAGACCTGCTATTTCCTACACCATTTTATAATTTAGAAAAAGTATTTTAATAGATCACTTAAAGAATGCAGATTTTCATGAAATAGAGCAATAAACTTCATAGAAGCAAGTCAATTTTTAGTGGCGACCCCATTACATGCATTAACTTTAGTTGGCAATGAATGGGAAATCAAATAATCTAGCTAAAAGCAATTCTTAAATGCAGAATATTTTTTTTTCCTTGGGAAGGATTACTAAAATGTCAGGTATCTATAGAAACTTATAATCTTCCAGAAGAGCCAATACTTTGGGTATCAAAGCTTCATTACTTGATCCTGAAAAGTTTTTACTACTTCTAATTAATCAGTTTTGGTAGTTCACTGATTTCCCAAAAACTTCCAGGTGAGAGATTCTGTTCTTGATCACTTCTATTGTAGAACATTTAAGATTGTCTTTAATATCTGTTATCTTTTCACCATTTGCTCACACAATTGATTTAGGAAGATGGTGGAACTTTCCAGGATTCCAGGATTTTAGCCAGACAAAAAAACCCTAACAAATCCTACCTGTTAATCTAAATAATATTTGTTTATTCTTATTCAATGCATTTGGGTGAGAGACACTAGTAGAATTCAGTTACTTATATGTACAAAATATGTGCTACTAGAATATTTACTTGAAGGTATGGCTGTTTTTAAAATTATCTCCTCAAAAAGTTTTGTTTTTAATAAAAGGTAAATGCAGATAAAATTTCTGGAGAATTTTAATTTTGGTACTCTGAGATTATTGATAGAGGCCACTTCCAATCAATGATACATTTCACTTACTTGTGTGTTGATATAAATGTGTACACAAATACCAGATAACCTATGCAAAGATGCTGGAATAAGGCACAGCATTCAATATTAATTAGATTAAGAAGAACTGGTTAAAATTAATTAGCCCATTTATGAGATCCACTCCTTGAATATACCCTTTCCTTTCATATATAGATGACTTAAGCCAAATAATCAATAAAGCATTATTCATGTTTGTTTTCCCAGCAGTTATGGAAGAATGAATGGATGGATGGATAACTTTACATTCATAATAGAAATGGTGTGGCAAGAAAGGGAAGTGTGGTGGACTGGCAATTGAAAAAATGACGGGAGACGCAGAGAAGACGTCTGAGCAACTGCCAGCCCCGAGAGCCCCCGGGTAGCAGTATTTATTAAGAAAATGCAAATACAAAATCAAAACAATGACTTCAACATTAGCTCAGCAACATTATCTAGCTAGGCCTTGGCGAAGGTGATAAATTTCCCGTGAGAAAGCAGGGCACCAAAGGTCCCATGGGAATGGCTCGGATAGGTACTGTGAACTCCCACACACATTCCTGTCCTCTGAGCTTTGCAGATAACAGGATCAAACTCTCATCATAAAGACACTACTGCCCTCATGAGGAGCGTTTGTGATACCCCCAGATCTTACAAAGCTGTACAAGAACTTGCAGAATATGATGGATATATTACCACATTCCCTCCTTTTTTATTTATTCAAAGATAGGGGGTGTTTCAGTGGCAAAATACACAGTTCCCTCGCAAACTTGGTTTCGTACACTTAAGGCTGAGGCACACATTTGAAATAGATTAGGAATACATTGAATACAGCAACATAACATAATAAGTGTAATAACAATTATTACAACTAATTGAAACAATAAATGTAACCATGAGCTGTCAGGAAGCCAATCCCATAGCAAAGCCCAAAGTGACTTATTGAAGCCATCTTTCCCTGCTTCGTGTTAGCTATGCGGTCTTCCATATCATGAACAGTTCTTGTAATGTTAGGCTCATAATTATGTATAAAAAACACAACAATGTAAATGAATTAAAGCACAAACTCCTAACATTATATCTAAAGCATAAAGTAACTTGGCGAATTTCAGACACTTCTTCATTTAACATCTTAATATTCTCAACAGTATCATAAAACATAGCAACAGTAAAATTATTTAAAATATGAATATCTCTATAGTTCATAGCTATTCCAAAAGGTGGGTACATGCATACAAAGCTAACAATTAGTTACATTTAAACTCTTTGCTGCAATCCAAACGTCCTTGATGTAGGAATTTTCCTTCCTTAAATTATCACCAAGGTCTCTAGTTTCTGAGATAATGGCAGCTCTCCGCCTCCGCATTAGAGTCCGTGGAGGCATAAGACGAATGGAAAAAGAAGTTGTGTAAAGTAACTTAGGCAACTCCAATTGACACCAATATTGTCCATAGTCTGAAACAGAAACATTAAAAGAATCAGAGTTGTAGCACAGGCTGAAGATATAATATCCTTATCAGGTCCCGAGTAAAGAATGTCTTGACCCTTATGCCAGGACCAATATGCTGGAAAAATCAAAAGATGCCGCTGTTTGCAGATTAATTTAGTCCGATTCCCCAAAGGAACCTGCTGCATACAAGTTGATAATCTCAGATAAGCAGTCATCTTTTCCCAGCTTTCACAGCGCCACGCCTGGACTGCCGGCATCAAGAGAATCAGGAACCACGGAAACACCATCCTGAGAATCAGGAACCTCAGGAACGGAATCAGGAACCACAGGAACGGAATCCTGAGAATCAGAAACCTCCTCACTGGCACCTGCGAAGGCGCTTGAATGATCAGGCCGGATACATCGACCAGGAACCCAACGAATTTGACCAAGATGTTCTACTGCTGCATAACCACGTCCCCACGTAATCAGCTCAGCGGGAACCCATGCCGGATCCGGAAGGAATCGCACCAACACTCGAGGCCTCACTGCATCTGTAGAAGGGGAAGAAAAATGCCTGCTGGCGCGCGCAGGGGGTTACCAGACAAATTTAAAAATTTAAAGTATACAAAGCAAGATTTAAATGATCTTGAATTGCCGGAAGCCCCAGGAGCTTCCTCCTTTTTTATTTAATTTAGCTAACATGTTCTTGAGCGTGCCATTATAACGCTCCACAATAGCTTGTCCTGTGGAATTGTATGGAATTCCAAATTTATGTTCCACGGACCACTGTTTGCAAAACTGATCAAAGACTGTGCTCCGATAAGCCGCACCATTGTCTGTTTTTAAAGTTTGAGGCGTACCAGCGACTGAAAATGTCTTAATGCAATGATTGATGACATGTTTAACCGCTTCACCTCTTTGAGGAGTAGCCATTAGAAATCCTGAATAAGTATCCACAGTCACATGTATATACTTCCAAGGTGCAAATGATGGATACTGAGTAACATCCATTTGCCAAATCATTGAAGGTTTCAACCCCCTGGGGTTGACTCCCATAGGAATAGCTGTGCCTTGCTTTGAACAAGTTGGACATTGTTGAATTATGGCAGCAGCTTCTGCAGCAGTAAGCTTGAATTGATGTGCCAACGCTTTAGCATTTTGATGAAAATAACTATGGCTGTCCCATGGCTGGACAGTGAGAACTGAAGTTACAGCACTGTCAGCTTTGGCATTGCCTTGTGATAAAATTCCAGGTAAATTACTATGACTACGGATATGAGCAATAAAACACACATTCATACGCTGCTCCAAACATTCTTGCAACAACAAAAGCAAACGTAGAATATTAGGTGATATTCCAGGAGACAAATAAGAACCTGCTACAAAGGGTAACAAATTATATACATACAAAGAATCCACTATTAGATTAAAATCCTGATTTTGAAAATTTTGAAAAGCCAAAACTACAGCAGCAAGTTCTGCCTGCTGGGCAGACTTCTGCTCTGATGTCACTTTTGTATGCCAAATTCCAGATTTATCTTTCCAAACACAAGCACACAAAAAAAAATTTTTTCCTCCATCAGTAAAAACTGTAGGAGCATCTGATATAGGCTGATTTACTGATTTAGGTCACACCCTGTCCCATTGATCTCTCATTTTGCTGACTTTGACCCCCCCCAGGAGCCCGACATTGCGCTTTAAAATGTCCAGGCTTCCCACAATTAAAAAAAGTTTCTTTTTTAGCATTTCCTGCCTGGAGAGCCAGAACTAAAGTCTCCATGTTAAAAGTCTGACTCCCCACCTTTTGGCAATCTGCGTTAGCCTGATCTACTGCTAACTTCAAAAGCAATTCATTCCGGGCAAATTGATTGTCAATTTGCCTTTCAATAGCCACTTTCAATCTGCTAATGAAATTTTCATAGGGTTCATTGTTTCCTTGTTTGATGTTAGTAAAGGTCTTCTCACCACCTTCGCCGTCAGGGAGAGTCCGTACGGCTTGAAAAATTAACTGTGGGAGAAGAATGAACCCCTCCTCAGGCATTCCATCTCGCTGTAATTCCACTGTTGTAAAATTACCAGATCCATAAAGCTGATCTGGAGTAACATTTGCTGTTCCCCTTTGAACTGCCAGCTGTCTCCATTTCTGATCTAACACCAAATATTGAGCTGGAGTTAGAATCATATTAAATAGAGCTCTCCAGTCAGCTGGAATCATTTTATTTCCATAGCCAACTGCTTCTAACAATGCCTGAGTGTATGGCGATCTAACACCATACTCTTTTTGCTGCTTGCTTAACTTCCTTTAAAATCTTAAGAGGCAGAGGCTTCCATATTCTCTGTGGATTTAAAGCAGCATCTACACCAATTTCTACTGGATTAAGTTGAATCTCCACTCCAAAATCTACCAAATCATCTCCTGATAATTCCCCTCTATTTGTTGCTTCTTGAATAGCTGCAGTAACTGCATCTACTTGAACTCTTAAAGGCAAACTCTTCTCTTCTGACAAAGTATTTTCAGTGCCTGACAGCCCTCTGGATTTATCTGGAGGTGCTGTCGGTGGCAATATACGCACCGCATTGTAAGGCGGCAAACCTTCTTCGGGGGTGATAGGAGCGGTTGTTCATGCGTAGCTAATGCATCCATAACCACCCTCCAGGTTAACAAAATTGAAGAAGGGCACGAGGCTCCTCGTGCAAAAATTTCCCTATCTTTCTCCAGCGCTCTACTTTAATACTACCTCCTCTGGATAACACGGAATATGTTTCCAAACATACTGTAATAAATCCTCAATTTCTTTCTTTCCTACTTCATGTCCTCTACTATGAACTCCAAACTTAAAACTATTCCCAGCGATCTCTCTCATTTCTCTAAGGTGCTTTGTCTGAGCTTTCGAGAGACCTTCCCCCATACTCACGAAAAGAATCTGTCTCCGTCCAGCGAAGAAGATGAGGGCCCAGTCGACGTCCGCGACGATGAGTATAGGATGCGGGAAACGTATAGCTTTCAAGCTAACACGCCAAAACGTATAGCCTTCCAAACTATCACGTCGGGTCACCACTTGTGGTGGACTGGCAATTGAAAAATGACGGAGACGCGAGAAGACGTCTGAGCAACTGCCAGCCCCGAGAGCCCCGGTAGCAGTATTTATTAAGAAAATGCAAATACAAAATCAAAACAATGACTTCAACATTAGCTCAGCAACATTATCTAGCTAGGCCTTGGCGAAGGTGATAAATTTCCCGTGAGAAAGCAGGGCACCAAAGGTCCCATGGGAATGGCTCGGATAGGTACTGTGAACTCCCACACACATTCCTGTCCTCTGAGCTTTGCAGATAACAGGATCAAACTCTCATCATAAAGACACTACTGCCCTCATGAGGAGCGTTTGTGATACCCCCAGATCTTACAAAGCTGTACAAGAACTTGCAGAATATGATGGATATATTACCACAGGAAGTTGCGGCAGAAAGAATAAAGAAAGAGATAGGAATGGAAATATAACAGGAAGAGTGAGAGGAAAGGAGAAGGACAGAAAAAAAATGAGAAGTTACATTTAGATTTTGAAGTTAAGTTCCTCCTCTCCAGCAATGACTGATCTTCTAAAGGACTCAGCATTGTATTTTTTTCAACTTTTTCAACAGTCATGCTGGCCAAATGACCATGGAGACGTCTTCGGACAGCAGTGGCTCTTCGGCTTTGTAATGGAAATGAGCAGCGCCCCCTAGGGCCAGAAACAACCACCACGTATGTGCGAGGGGAACTTTTACCTTTACCTTTAAGGGGTGTGTGTAAGTGCACTAGTGTGTCTATTGTCCCCACCATATTTTAAATTTTTCTCATTTTTCTCATTCAAACTTGTAACTTTCCTTTGATGAATAAATTCCTTCATTCCTTTGATGAATAAACAAGTTAAAATATGATGGGGACAATAGACACGCTAGTGCACTTACACGCACCCCTTAAAGGTAAAGGTTCTCCTTGCACATACGTGGTGGTTGTTTCTGGCTCTAGGGGGCGCTGCTCATCTCCGTTACAAAGCCGAAGAGCCAATGCTCTCCGAAGATGTCTCCATGGTCATGTGGCTGGCATGACTAAATGCCTGAAGGCACATGGAATGCTATTACACCTTCCCACCAAAGTGGCCCCTATTTTTCCACTTGCATTTTTTACATGCTTTCGAACTGCTAGGTTGGCAGAAGCTGGGACAAGTAATGGGAGCTCACTCTGTTACACGGTGCTAAGGATTTGAACCGCTGAACTGCCAAACTTTCTGATTGACAAGAACAGTGTTGCTAGTCACTGAGCCACCCCCTCTATTAGGAACCTCTTAAATATGAGGCGAGGTCCACAGAAGTTAAGATAGAATTAAAACTGTGAAAGTTGGTAGCTAAGACAACCGGGTAACATATTCCAGACTTTGATAACTCTATTACCGATATTTGACAGCTCTGATATCTGTAATCATTGACAATTTTCTCCACTTCCTTTTATTTTCTCAGAAAACACGAAATATTTCTATTCATATGCACTTATTTCAGGTGAGGCAAAAACCTATCAGATAAATGTGGTTCCCTCCTTTTGCCATATTGTAAACCTTGAGGCTAGTGTAAAATAAATGTCCATATCACAAGAGGTGCAGCATCAGATGTTGCTGCTGCTTTAAGTTCAACTATCAAAGGGTATTTTAGGAGAAGAGAAGGAAGTCTGAAGTCAAGGAAATCTTACGAAAGTTCAGGGGTGGGGTTGCTGGGGGTTTGCAGGAGTTCGGGAGAACCCCTAGCTAAGATTCTATGCAGTTTGGAGACCCCCCCCAAAGCCCACTCCTGGCTGTCCCCACCCACCCTGCCCCTCCCCTCCCAGGAGTCCCCATGCAATCCATTTTGAATGCAGTTAAGTGTAGGACATACCCAGAGGCTCGTGGAGGGCGAAAAACAGGCCTCCCAGAAGTTTGGGAAGGCTAGAAATGGGCCTGTTTCCAGCTTCCAGAGAGCCCCCTGAGCCCAGGGAAGCCATTTTTGGCCTCCCGGAGGCTCGAGGAAAGCCTCCAGAGCCTGGGGAGGGCAAAAACATCTCCTCACCATGGTGCAGGAAACTGACTAGGCCACACCCACCATGGCCACACCCACCCAGCAAACAGGCAGAGAACCCTTTGCTAAAATATTTGAAGCCCACCCCTGTGGAGGTTTGGAAAGGTATGGTGTAGTCTACCATATTTGGCAACAACATCAGGACTATATGCCAGCAAAGGATTAGAATTTCCCATCTCTTGTAGCTATTGTTTTATCAGTCACCCAGACAACTTAAGTGGGGTAGGTCCAGGGGTGGGTTTCTACCAGTTCTGTCCACCTCTGTAGAAACGGTAGCTCTGAAGAGCAGCAGACATAGAACCGGTTCTATGTCTGCTGATGTTTTTGCCCACCCATCCACCCGGGCTCTTACCCGATCTTTATTTCCTGATTATTTCAACTTCAGCTGCCAAACAAGGAACAGCTGCAGTTAAAAAAGTAGGAAAAGAGGGCTGTTTCACAGGCTGCGTCTCTTGCACACAGCATGCTGATGATGATTTACAGGCATGCGGCTCGCAGCCTGCAGGGAAGCTGGTAAATCCTGAACCAATAGTTAACCCTGCCGTATCCCACCCCTGGGTAGGTCTATTCATGTTCTATTCCACACTCAGGCAAAAAAAAAAATCCCCAGTTTTTCAATACTCTTGTTTTCTGACTTAAAGAAGTTAATATATGACAGAATTGGCTGCAAATTTCTGATACATACAGACTTGTTTCATTAAAAGGGTAAAATGGGTGAGTGTGAAATCTGTAGTGAAAGAAATTGTACAGATTATATTTGTGTCTAGTAGATAATGAAATCTGGAAGAAACAGAAGACAGAATTTTGACCTCATTATGAAGGTTTAGGTAGTAGTACTTGAAAGGCTATGGAACATTCAAGATGCTCTTTAAGGGTGCGCCTCAATTTTATGTAATTGAGGGAATATACTATATTCAAAACATTGTTCCGTCAAACTGCTGATACTCATAAATTAATAGAAGAGCTCACTTGAGAAACATAGCAAATCTTCTTAGACCAAGTCATATTAGTGATGTGTTTCCTAAGACAGTTCTAAAGCGGTGTTCTAATTAATTGAGTCTTTCTTCGATCTATGGCTATTTCAGAAAATGTTTGAACAATCCACACTGTGAAGACTTTAGAGCAAAAATGAAAAACAGAAACAAAAACAAAACAAAATAAAAAACCCTGAAAGAGAATAATTATGTAAAAGTTTGCTGTAATAATAATAATAAAAAACATAGTGTACATTTTGGTTAGTATCAGCCTTACATTAGTTCAAACAGGGAGCATAGCAAGATGAAATAATTCTAATTTACTGTAAAGTTACATTACCAGAATCTTACAAGTCTAAAAATACGTTTCTTTCCCATTGAATTTATACAGTAGTTGAGATGCTTGCTACTCTCCCATTCCTTTTGCAGACTAAACTGCCTTTATCTGACCCTTTCCCTGACTTTTCCTTCTGTTTTCCAAGATCATACCCACATAATATCTCAAACCAATTGGTTTTTAAGGTTAATTATTTGTTGCATCTAAGAATTACACAGTAGTCATCTTTTCTCCAATGTTGATTCTTGACTTCAACTTATAATTGTAATAAATTGATAAGCTGTAATAAGACAAATTGCAAGGATTTCTTGGTCATGCTTTCAACAGTTGGTAGGACAGAATTCATATCATTCTTGTTGGGTTATTTGTTGCTTCTGTAGTAATCATCTTGTCTCCATTGTTGATTCTTGACTTCAGCTTACAATGATTATTGTAATTTGATAAGACTTTATAAGACAAACTACAAGAATTTCTTGGTTGTGCTCTCAACAACCTGCAGGACAGAATTCATACCATTCTTGTTATTTGTGGCATCGAAGAATTATACACTAATCATCTTGTCTCTGTTGTTGATTCTTGACTTCAACTTATAATGGCTGTTGTAATTTAATAACACTTTACAAGAACTACAAGGATTGCTCACAACAACCTGTAGGACAGATTTCATATTATTCTTGTTATTTGTTGCTTCTAAGAATTATACAGTAGTCATCTTATCTCCATTGTAGAAACTTGACTTCAACTTATAATGGCTGTTGTAATTTGATAACACTTTACAAGAACTACAAGGATTGTTCAGAACAATCTGTACGACAGATTTCATATTATTCTTGTTGTATATAACCAAGTGACACCTCCCACTTGTTTTTTTCATGCATGAACTACTTTGAAGTGGTAGTATATTTCAAAGAAGGTTTACATTCCTTTCATATTCTAAAAAAATGTTCAGTAGTTATTCAAGCTGTTAAGCATCATATACCAAAGCAATTTTCAGATAACTGTAGCTTTTGACTGCATATGAATAACTGAAATTGCAGAAGCTGGCAGGGGTAATTGCATCAAAAGAGAGTTAATCTTTGTTTAACTCCCGTGACTTTATGTACTTGATATACTGAAAGCAATAAAGTGCCACTGTTTCAAAATAAGGAATTTGTTTTCTTTTGGTAAGATAGTAGACGGCTTATCTGGGAAGAAGAGTGGTGGGAAAGACGTTAAATCCTTTAAGAATCTTACATCTTGTTATGAAAAGATGTCTCTGGAATTTGGTTGAAAGATGTTTTTCTTAGTGCTTCAATACTTGGAAATTGGATTTCACCAATAAGGGCTTCAGGCTGATAATTGAAGCCATTTGAGATCACATAATTGCAACGCTATTCTTAAAAATCTCAGCAATCTATGCTAGGATGCTTTGGAAGCATACATTTAAAATACATCTTCCACAAAATGACTGGGCAGTGGAAATGAAGGAACAAGCATCTTGTACTTTCCTGCAAATAGAGTGGAATATGTAAATGGAATTAATTTACCCTGGTTTTCCCCTAAATCCCAGTGGTGGGATTCAATTTTTTTTTACTACTGGTTCTGTGGGTATGGCTTGGTGGGCATGACAGGGAAGGATACTGTAAAATCTCCAGTCAGAGGGGGTATTTGCCAGTTCTTCAAACTACTCAAAATTTCCGTTACCGGTTCTGCAGAACTGGTCAGAACCTGTTGAATACCACCTCTGTTTCTGTCTCATTAAAATCTGAAACATTCAAGAAAGAAACATGTTTGAAAAGCCCATTGGAAATTACATTATTTGGAACTTCTCAGCCTCCTTTTGTCTGAGGTCTCCTGTATATATATGCTCTTTCTATTAATTCTTAACTGTTAAACTTTGAAATAAGAAATGTAAAAAAAGAAAGAAATTACATGTTTGAAGTACCTTTTTTGATATGTTTTGGTGTAATCTGAAGATGAGTTTGGATTCGAAAATTCAAGGAAGTTAAAAACTAGTAGGTAGCTAAATTTGGATTTACATTATATTCCAGTTTGTGCAGATATGGTCAAAAGTTGTACAAAATATACTCTTTAAGTATTTATTTCTTTTGCCATTGATCTAAATATAGCCTCATGTTTTAGATGTTGATATATCACATTAGAGAGTCTGTTGGATGTAGTGGTTAAAGCACTAACCACTAGTGTTTAAGGAAGATAACATTGACTTTAAAGTATATTTTTTGATTTGTTTTGATGTAATCTGAAGATGAGAATTGGATTGGATTTGGAATATTTAAGAAAGCTAAAAACTAGCGGATAGCCAAATTTCAATTTACACAATATTCCAGCTTGTGCAGATATGCTCAAAAGTTGTACTAAAGAAACACAGGTATGGCCTATGTGTGGCCTCTGTGGAAGACTAAGATAGGAATAATAAAACACTTAGAGTGGAACACAAGCTGAGCCCTCTAAAGAGAATTAGATCTTAAGATATTTTATTTTTTGTATATTTTATTTATTTATTTTTTTATTTGTCAATTGGTTACAAGATAATAGGTATAAGTAAAAACATAGTTATGAATACATGGGTACATATAAGAAAAATAAAAACAATATAAAAGAAACAATAGGACAGGGATGGTAGATACGTTGGTGTGCTTATGCATGCCCCCTACAGACCTCTTAGGAAAGGGATGAGGTCAATAGTAGACAGTCTAAGGTTAAAGTTTTTGGGGTTTGGGGAAGAAACCACAGAGTCAGGTAGAGTATTCCAGACATTGACCACTCTGTTGCTGAAGTTGTATTTCCTGCAATCAAGTTTGGTGCGCTTAACCTCGAGTTTGTATCTATTGTGTGCTCTTGTGTTGTTATGGTTGAAGTTGAAGTATTCATTGACAGGTAGGACATTGCAATGTATGATTTTATATCCTATACTTAGATCAGACAGAAGGTGGCAGAGTTCTAGTTTTCTAGGTCTAGAATTTCGAGTATGGTGGCATAAGATATTCTGCAATGAGTAGAGGAGTGGAGAACTCTTTTTGTGAAATATTTCTGGACTTTCTCAACTGTGTTAATATCAGATACGTAATGAGGGTTCCAGACTTGATGAGCTGTATTCAAGTATTGGTCTAGCAAATGTTTTGTATGCTCTAGTTAGTAGTGTAATATTACCAGAGAAAAAGCTACGTAAGATTAGGTTAACAACTCTTAACACCTTTTTGGCTATGTAGTTACAGTGGGGTCTAGCACTTAGGTCATTTGAGATGAGTACTCCAAGATCGTTGACAGAGTTTAGATTATCAACAAGGTCTTGACTATTCAGCCTGTATTTTCTGATTTTTTTTTATCAATATGTAGGACAGAGCATTTATTTGTTAAGATTTGAAGTTGCCATTTGTTTGACCATTCTGATACATAGTCAAGGTCTTTTTGAATGATAGCAGTATTTCCTGTGGTGTTGAATAGCTTTACATCATCAATGAAGAGAACACAGTTGCTCTTGATTTGATCACAGAGGTCATTTATGTAGAGTATGAAGAGAGTTGGTCCTAGAACGCTGCCTTGGGGGACACCACTGTTGACAGATACAGAATTTGATAGGATGCTCCCAATTTTGACCATTTGTTGTCTGCATCTGCTTTAGATGCATTTGATGCTAACTATTTCTTTTTTTTTTTCAACATACTGTTGAGATTTGGAAAGTTAAAAGGCCTTGGGGAGTTTGGCTGAATTCTGAAATTGCAAATTAGTCTATCTTTCCTCGTTATTTGATTTCTGCAGATGGCAGGATGAAAATATATGCTTGATTAAATACTTCTTTACTTTAATGAACATTAGGAAAATATGTATGTATATTTGTATATTTCAATATATATATATCCCAAGCAAACTTTAAGGCAAATTTAATTTAGGTATGTTTAGAATTTATTTATGTATCTAAAATAGAATAAGTGGGTGTGTGTATGTCAGGTGGAGGGAATGAGGAAACAATCATATCTTCTTGCAATGTAAACCCCTAAACCTTGAATATTTGTGTGTGATGCTTCAACCATATGTGACACAGTATGTTTCCTAATTTTCGTTTCATTTTGGTTCAGAACAGACAGTGATTATTTTAATTGGTAACCTTAAATTGTAGTCAGAATGTTTCCTAAAATTAAAATCAAAATTTAATCAATGTTCCAGCTCAGGTCAAAAAAACCTGTGTATATATGTGTGTGTGTGTGCGCGTGTGTGCGCACAGTGGTGGGATTCAAATTTTTTTATTACTGGTTCTGTGGCCATGGCAGGGGAAAGATATTGTAAATCTCCAGTCAGAGGCGGTATTTGCTGGTTCTCCAAACTACTCAAAATTTCCACTACTGGTTCTCCAGAACTGGTCAGAACCTGCTGAATACCACCTCTCTCTCTCTTTCTTTGTGTGTATTTGTACTTATATTCTTATTTATTTGAAGATAAAGTTGAGGAAAGTTTCCAATTTTGGGAATATTTAACTTGCAGAAAGAAGGCTTTCCTGGCATATGACTAACTGCATTGTTCTTGGCTGTTCATCCCAACAGGTGCACAGATTATGGGATTTACAACATTGCACTTCCTGATTGAACCTTCAGATGCCGTCACCACACGGGGAACTAATGTTTTGTTGAACTGTATGGCAGAATCGGATCAAGGATTTCCTGTAATCAAATGGAAGAAGGATGGCGTCTTTTTAAACTTGGCAGTGGACGAGAGAAGACAGCAGTTTTCCAATGGATCTCTTTTGATACAAAATATTGTCCATTCCAGACATCATAAACCCGATGAAGGCCTTTATCAATGTGAAGCATCGTTAGAAGGAACTGGAGCTATCATCAGTCGAACAGCCAAAGTTTCAGTAGCAGGTAAGGATCCAGGTTGGAATGAGAAGATATTTTATGGCTTATTTGAAGATGGAATTACAAGCCTGAAGGGATTTTTTTTAAAAGGTTTCTTTCATTTGCAAAGTTAGAATATGTGGAATCTGTAATACTTTCCAAGCTGATCAACTTTATTGAGACATAAGTCTCATTTATTGAGGAGCTGTGGTGGTGCAGTGATTAGAATGCAGTATTGTAGGCTAACTGCCCACAGCCTGGAGTTCAATCCTGACCGGCTCAAGGTTGACTCAGCCTTCTGAGGTTGGTAAAATAGGGACCCAGATTGTTGGGAGGGCAATACAGTGACCTTGTAAACCAGAGTTGCTGACAAGCGCTATGAAGTAGTATTTAAGTCGAAGTGCTACTGCTATAAGGTTTCATGGACAGCAGCTCACTTGATCACTTGTGAGAGAAGGTATGCTATTACAGGAGTTAAAAGATGAGAGAAGGCTTGACAGGAAAATGGTGGAAAGTTAAGCGGTTTTAAGAAATAGCTGAGACTGAGACTCAGAAGAGAGCTGCTGGCTCAGTGTTACTATCAGTTTGCAAAGTGAAAGGACAAACAATCCACTTTCCCTGCTCAAGTCTGCTGGAATGGATTAGATTATTATTATTTTTTTTGATAGATTGGAATTTGGTGGCCAATTTTTGTAACTGATTGCGAATGTGGTAGACAAACTTCTACCCCTGATGTTTTGAAGGAGGGTCCTGATAGGCTGAAATGTGCTATTGCCTTGTTGCTGTTGGCAGTTCTGATGTCCAACTAGGACCCATGTATTATTTTGCACAAAGTCTGGCTAGTTTGTGCCTTGTAGAATCTAGAGGGACAAATTGTTGGCACATGATGGCATGCATCAGATGACAAGAATCTGAAAGTAATAACATTGTAGGTGATGTTGTGTGCAGTTGTAAATGTGAAGGCAGACCTGGCAAGTTTTGGTCCTCATCTTTGTGTGGTTGTGTTGTTATTCCTAAAAGTGGGTAAGTAGCTATTTTAAACTGAGTGGGGATCTAAAGACAGTCATAGACCTGTCATGCAGTGCTATCAAAACATAGTCATTTGGACTAAATAAGATGTCTCAAACCCTGATATCTGGATGTGTTTTTATCTTGTCAATGATGATGTTTTAAATACCCAAAAGTTTATTTTTCTTGTAGATATTGAGATGGATTGTCTCAATATCCATGGTTGCTGGGATGGTATGGTATGGTCTAGAGATCATCAACAGATTCCAGCTTTCTTAAGAAATCTGTGCTTTCTTGTCTTTTGTGTGATTTAGAATAGAATAGAGTAGAGTAGAGTAGAGTAGAGTAGAGTAGAGTAGAGTAGGGTAGGGTAGGGTAGGGTAGGGTAGGGTAGGGTAGGGTAGGGTAGGGTAGGGTAGGATAGAGTAGGATAGGATAAATTCTTTATTGGCCAAGTGTGGTTGGACACACAAGGAATTTGTCTTGGTGCAAATAATCTCATAAGGTATGATACTTAATGATAATCATAGTGTACAATAAGCAATCATACTAGAAAACAGTCAATATAAATCGTAAGGATACAAGCAACAAAGTTACAGTCATACAAGTGGGAGGGGATGGGTGATAAGGAGTGATGAGAAGATTAACGGTAATAGTAGTGCAGACTTTGTAAATAGTTGGACAGCGTTGAGGGAATTATTTGTTTAGCAGAGTGATGGTGTTCAGGAAAAAAGTGTTCTTGTGTCTAGTAGTTCTGGTGTGCAGTGCTCTATAGTGTCATTTTGAGGGAAGGTGTTGAAACAGTTTATGTCTGGGATGTAAATATTTTCAGAGTCCTCTTTTTGACTCATGCAGTATACAGGTCCTCAATTGAAGGTGGGTTGGTAGTCATTATTTTTTCTGCAGTGATTTGGAATGTTGGTGATTTTTCTGATGTTTGAAATAATGGGCTGATTTGAGTGACCTGGTTTGTGTATTTTGGTGGTATATATCCTTTGGAGCAAAATACATTATTCAGATAATAGAACATATGTTTTGCTTTCTGTCTGGGGAATCTTAAGGATCTGCTTTTTATATCTGACAATTTATAACTCGTTTGTAATTTAGTATTCTCTCCTATTGCAAAATCTTATGCAAATGTAACCTCGAATTAAGAATAAATACCAAGATGTACTGTAGAATCAGAACAAAAGTTCATGGGTGACAAAAAAAAAATGGAGAAATTGTTATTTTCATAGCTTGCTGGTAGGTTATCTGAAAATATCTTACTGATCATTCTTAATAGCAAGAGACAAGATGTGCCTATGATCACATCTAGCAACCACGTCTTGTGTTTTTATAATAAAGCTTCATAACAGGCATCTTAAAAGTCTTAGTCTTTGCCTGTTGCACTTAGAGAAATGTTAATTCTTTTGATAGCTGTCTGAGTAATTAACCTCAAGAAATCTTGCCTTGAGGAAAAATGTAATTTTAAATAAATGTAAGGATGTTAAAAAACATCTTTTTCTTCTTTTGTTGAAATATTAGGGTTTTTTTTTGGCAAAATTAGACATGACGTTAATGTATTTGTGATATTGCTATTTGTCTTGAATATCTCTAATCATCCCTTTCTTGTTCTGCACTGTTAGATGCACGTTTAGGATCTTCAAAAATGAGAGGCAGTCTTTGAAGCTAGTAATTAACTGGTTTATGGATTAATTCAGAGTCAGGGGAAAAAAAAACTTTTCTAAAATGTAAAATGCATTTTTCTTACTACTTTCTGCCTCTTCTAACTTTATAGCTCATGGAACTTGGTTAGATTGGTTTCAGAACTTCGTTTTGACAGTTCATTTTGTGTGTGTGTGTGTGTGTATAAAAAGTGTTACTTTTATGTCTTTTCTGCCAGCGTCAAAAATGCATCAAGCTGGGGACAAGTGGAAACAGGATGATAGGCGAGAGGAGTCTAAAAAGTGATCAAGCACCCGTATTAGTACTGCAGTCACAATAAGCAATAGACAATTTTCTTTCCATCATGAGATGGAACAGCCAAATAGATAGATACTGAAGCACTGGAGAAAAATAATGTGTTGGTGAATTTTTACAAAAGCCTGCAATTATTGGAGCCTATCTGTTCAGTGTGCAAATATATCTTCTCCTTCTGTTTTATAACTGGCAATGTTAGAAAAACTGAGATTCCTGGGCAGAATGCTTATGTATAGTAAATGTACATTATGAATATTAAGATAATTTATATATATAAAAGCCAAGAACCACTCACTCATCGTGAAATCTCCAAAACCGTAAAGCCTACAAACTTGAAATTTGGTACTATGTTCCTCTTGGCTTCTAGGTGCTCACTAAGAAAGGATTTTTCGAAATGACCATCAGATCATTACTATTTCTTAATACAGTAATTAACATGCTCTGATGCTAAGGAGTTCTACTCTGCCTCCCCACTTGAAAAGAACTCTGTTCCAACTGCCAGTTGCCTTCTATTAACACGCACTGATGCTAAAGAGTTAGACATTCTACTCTACCTTCCCACCTGAAAAGAACTCTGAACTTCCAGTTTTCTCACATTCCGTTATCTCAGTTCAAACTGGCAGATGTACCATTCCTTCTCTCGGGAGTGGTCTGGAGCTCCTTACAGTACTAAATGTCAGTACCTCACCAAAATGTCTATGCCTTCCACCTGTCGAACTGCTTCCAGACTTAAGGTGGTGGGAGCTATATTCCCTTATGTGTTTCAATCACTGACCTCCACTGAGCCAACATATTGTGAACTCGATTTCTCCTGCATAGCCCAATCACATAGTGTCATTACAAAGTATGGGTATCCAGATAGATAGATAGATAGATAGATAGATAGATAGATAGATAGATAATGCAAGGGTGTCAAACTCAAAGCCCGTGGGCCAGAGGTGGTATTCAGCAGGTTCTGACCAGTTCAGGAGAACCAGTAGCAGAAATTTCGAGTAGTTCAGAGAACTGGCAAATACTACCCCTGACTGGCCCCGCCCTCATCTATTCTCCGCCTCCTGAGTCTCAGCTGATTGGCTGGGTCTTCTTTTGTTGCCCTGCACAGGAGAACGGAGCTGGAAAGCAGATTAGTAGGGTGGGGAGGGAATGGGGATTTTGCAGTAACTTTCCTCCAGGAGCGGGATGGGAATGGAGATTTACAGTATCCTTCCCCTGCCATGTCCACCAAACCACGCCCACCAAGCCACACCCACAGAACTGGCAGTAAAATTTTTTTGAATCCCACTACTGATCTGGACTGTGGGGCCAGCGTGGAAACAGCAAAGGACCAGCCTGTGGTGCCTCTGCCAGCAAAAATGTGTCACAGGGGGGTTGCATGCAGCCCCATTGAGCTCTGTTTTAGCTGGCAGAGAGCTATCAAAACAAACTAAAACCAAAAGAAAAGGAGAAATGTCTCCCATTTTGCATTTGAGCATGCAAGAAGGGCAAGGAAGGAAAAATAAGGAGAGGAGAAGGAAGAAGAAAGAAGAATGAGGAAGGAAGGAAAAAGAAGAGAAGGAAGGAAGGAAGGAAGGAAGGAAGGAAGGAAGGAACGAAGGAAGGAAGGAAGGAAGGAAGGAAGGAAGGAAGGAAGGAGATTATAATAAGAGTGAGGAGAGTCTCAGGGAAATTTTGCCTTAGCACTTGGCCACCACAAGTGTCCTATGAATGATGTCGTGCTGGCCATGCCTAATCCTGTCCATGCTCCCTGTCTTCCCCCTCAAGGTCAAACACCACCCTGATGTGGCCCTCAATGAAACTGAGTTTGACACCCCTGCTCAAGGCAGAATGTTCATGTATAGTACATGTACATTAGAAATATTAAGATAATTATACGTATAAAACTCTAATGGAAACCCTAGTGTTATTATTGCAAATAGATAGAAATATGTGGCTCCAATAGATTGGAGTCATCAAAGTTTGATCATCTTCCATCTGTTATATGGAGTTTTTTATCTGATTTAAACACGATCCGACAGCAGATCAAATCTGAAGAACTATCAATACAAGATTTTTTAAAAAAATCAACAATCAATAATAAGCAAGGTGAAAGATTTGACCAAACAACACAGAACAGATTGACAGGCAGTGTTTACATGTTGAGTTCTACTAAATTTAAATTTATGTCTGTTAAATTCCACCCTATTAATTTCAGTCTTTCAACCTTGTCTTGGACTTTTTTTTAATCTTCTCCCTTTCATCTTCTCACTCTTTCTCTATATAATAGAATTTTTATTACAATAGTTAAAAAAAAAAAACTAATACAGGCTAAACTTAGAGAAAGAAATGAGAATGGAAAGAAAGAATAAAAAGTGCAGGCAAAAAGAAAAAAAACCAAGAAAAGAAAACAATAATAAAGAAAAAAAATGTTAAAAAGTCACTTCCAACCTTCATTGCAACATATAATAACTCTTTGCTCTGTCTAAGGTTAAACAAATATCTCTTCATCCCAAATCTCCCATAAATTTATGGAGTTTTTTGTTGAGCATTTCCTACACAACAATATAGAAGACAGATAGCAACAACTTGGTATGCTCTGCTCTCCATACAATCACCCTCTCCCAACTTGGTTTTCTTCTGAATATATAGAGTTCAAAAATTTCCCAGCAGGTATTGGTACTGTTAGGAATTCTGGGGTTTGAAAACCACAGACTGGGAGGGCATCAAGGTTGGAGGAAGACGGTGCAATACAGGGAGTGGTGGGATTCGGTTTTTTTTACTACCTGTTCTGGGGGCATGGCTAGGTAGCCGTGGCTAGGTGAGTATGGCCAGGTGGGTGGGCATGGCTATGTGGTTGTGTGACTGGGGGGTCAAAAGTCTTTTTTTTTTCTCAGCACCCCCCCCCCCAACCAATTTTTGGCCTACTGGGCCTCAGGGAAGCCTCCTGGATGTTGAAAAAAGAAGCATTTTGAAGACTTCCAAGGTAAATACAACAGCGAGGTGGGGGTCAGCTGTGCCACATGATTTATATTAGCTAGAAAGCAAGAAATCTGATGATTTCCTGCTTTCTAGCTAATCTAAATCACATGTACAGCTGATTGTCGGAAATCCAGGTTTGTCTGAACCAGTAGCATTTTTTTTACTACCGGTTCAGGTGAACCAGGCCGAACCGGCAGCATTTCACCTCTGAATATTTAAGACTTGTGGACTTCAACTTCCAGAATTCCCCAGCCTGCATGCTGGTTGGAGAATTCTAGGAGTTGAAGTTCATAAGTCTTTAAGTCCACAAGTCTTAAAGTTGCCAAGATTGAACACCTCTGGTATATGGGATTTGACAAATGTCAAGAGATTAAGAGAGAGATTGAAGGATGCGATTTGATTCATTATTCCTCGGTGTAATTTCCATTGGGCTTTTTTCTATAATTAATGGGAGTTTCTTGTTGGAAGGAGAAATAAGTTTTAAAATGTATTAAGTTCCAAAAAGAAAGTTGTATGAAGTTAAAACTATAAACCAGTATCTTTTTTTGTTTTTGTTAAGTATTAAATACAATAGTTTTATATAGAGGAGAAATAATTATCAAATCCCTCTTTGGAATAACATAATTTATTTATTTTTCATTTAGTGGAATGATGTATAGCCCGTTCTTTAATACATTTCTCAGAGCAGCTAGCAATTTTTAATATACAGTACAATAAAATTAAAAACTGCAAATCAAAGAGGTGCAAAAAGATATTAATATTTAAGGAAGAGGAAAAATTGGTTTGGTTTATATTTATTCTAAATTCAATATACAAAATTAAAAAAGAGCTTTCTTTAAAAATATGCACTGCTCCAAATGTTGCAGTCTATTAAAAAAGATGATTATAAATTGCTGTAAATATCTGTTATTCTCTACAATCTTTTCATCTTCTCCTGAAGTAGTACTCATACCCTAAACATTTGTAATCTGAGTTATGTGCCAGAGCTGCCTCCCATAATTTGCAAAACATATAATGCCTTTTTTTTAGTTCACATTTTACTATGTTATTGCCATCAACGGTGTACAGTTGGCAATACATATTAAATTGCTTTTGATACATTTACTTGTTCTCAAAAGTTTTACTTTAAAGACTATCATTCTAGTGAAAATATTACAATAAATTACATGCACTTTAATATTTCATACACTGGATGGATGGATTTGGTCCCTGAATTGTTACAATCTAATACTAGATTGTATCATTTAGAGGCAATAGCATCATCTACACAATTTCAAAGTATGTTTGATGTATTTCACAGTTATGAATGACAAAATGCAGGAAGTTATTGAGTCAAACGTATTTTCTCTCAATAAAGACTATGAGCCTGATTTTATCTAATTTGTGAGACGTTAGCTGTTTATAAAATAGTTCAGAATGGAAGCAATCAGATTACCGCTTTCAGAGGCTGTATGTGAATGTTTCTGAAAGCTGAGGAAAATCACCCAGAATTGCCAGTGAAAATTTATACAAAATGAAATTTGAAATAAGCGTGGAGGTTTCTCAGATGTGACATCCATGGAAAAATTGAACTGGACAAGATAAGAATAGCAAAAGTTCTCTAAAAGTTTTTTTAAAAAAACTCCTTAAATTTATTTTTCCTTTTGCAAAAATATTTATGAAACTGCTTAGATAGAAGTAGAAGGTCACAGATCTCTATGCCACTGTCTGAAAGAATGAACTCTATTGCTCCAGCCACATTTTTCATCCACCTTAGACATCTATGGAGACTCTCAGACATCCAGGTCATAGTTGTCCCAAATGTGCTTTTTCAAGAGGCAACTGGACTTCCTTGTTTTTCTTTGAAGATGTTTTGCTTCTCATCCAAGAAGCTTCTTCAGCTCTGACTAGATGGTGGGGAATTGAAGGATTTATGCTCTTTGGAGAGAGTTGGTCATTTGCATTCTTTAAGAGAGTCATGGAGGCCACTTGGAGGTTTGTCTATGTCCTCGGGGTGACATCCATTTGCACTACTCGGGTGACCCTGAGGACACAGTTAACTTCCAAGTAGCCTCAATGGCTCTCTGAAAGAATGCAGATGACCAGCTGTCTGCAAGGAGTAGAAATCCTTCCATTCCCCACCATCCAGTCAAAGCTGAAGAAGCTTCATGGATGAGAAGCAAAACAAGAAAGTCCAGTTGCCTCTTGAAAAAATACCTTTGCAGCCTCCACCTTAGACCTTGAGCTTGGCATATACAGCTCAGCATGACTCAAGCACAAAAGCTGAAGAATTTAAACTATGAAGGGAAGGACTACCAGCATTACACACCAGGGTTTCATACCTCTGTCCCAAGGCAATCACCTTTGATTGTGCTTTTCAACTATCCATGAGATGGCTATTTCTCACCGTCTCTTTCCTTCTCACATGGCTGTTGCCTTTCAGTCATTGTCATGTCTGACTCTTCATGACACCCCTGGACTACAGCACACCATTTCAAATATTATTATCATACTTTATTCATTAAACATGAAACTCCATCAAGTGAACATTAAAAAATGAATCACATATACCATTGATTGGTGCTAATGGTTGATACAAGTTGTTGCCAGCATCTTAGGTATCAACGAAGTACCTTCTTAAAATGTATGATGTGACGAGTAGCGTTTTTTTGCAGTTGCTCTGGTGTTATTCCAGGAAGCTGTTATTTCTAGATATACTTCTTATATATGGTGCCAAATGCTCCAATGAAAATGGAAATCACTGTCACGTGTTTCATCCATAATCACATAGTTTTGATGACCAGGTTGCTGCTGCTGTTGTTATTATTATTATTATTTAACAATGACAATAATAATAATAATAATAATATAAACTACAAAAGAAATAGCAAATATTTCCTTCCTTTTTACAACTGTTAAGGCTGAAAGACTATCTAGTTGCAACCACCAGCATCTAAAATAGAACGTAAATTAATCAATTAATTTGTTTGTTTGTATTTGTATCCTACCTTTATTAATTGTACAAGTAGCTCAAGGTGGCAAACATATCCAATCCACTTTCTTCTTCCTACTTTTCCCACAACAACAACTCTGCGACGTGGGTTGGGCTGAGAGAGACTGACTGGCCCAAAGTCACCTGGTTGGTTTTTATGCCTAAGGTAGGACTTGAACTCCTGCTTTCTAGCTTGGCACCTTAACCATTAGACCAAGGCTCCAATTAAACTAAACTAAACTAGACCTAACTAAAAATTAACTAAAAGTTGGATTTTTAGACAAAGTAAACACAAACAAGGAAATATATGTTTTTTAAAAGTAGCCAAGATGTTTTATGCATAATACTGCATTGGATTATAAATCACCTTTTCCCCCTTCTAAGACTTTTTTGAGAGTCTTTCAGATCTTTAACAATCACCATTTGTAAAAATTGCACTTGGCTGTTGAGAAACGAGAGCAGTGAAGAGAAACTAAGAGGCTGCCTCCTACTTTAACATCTTATTAAAAGTCCCAATTTAACAGGCTGCTGATTATTGGTATTTCTCTGTAATTGGTGAGTCCAAAGACAGAGACATTACATTAAATCATTTGGGTTCCTTCCTATCAAGCATTCCTGGGTCAGCCCACGGAGGTTTCTCTGGCTCAACTTGCTGGTGTCAGCAGAGGTCATATGGGGTGGGCAGGGGGATGGAAGGGGGAGAAAAGCACATTTTTCTTCATGCATCAATTCTATGCATAGATAATGAAGAGATGGATAATTGAAGAAGGGATCCTGCTGGGATAATGATTGGAGATGAAAGGCATTTTGCTCTGATTTGCATCAGGTGTCAGTCTTGCAAACTGAGTTCTTTTGTGGGGAAGAGAAACGGGGATTGATTTTTACATCCGCAGCAAAACAAAATTTTGGAACTTTTAATGCTGGTGAAAAAAAGAAATGGAAAGAGCATTGAATTGAACAAAGCGTAATGAGCTCGCTTTCCCCTTGAGCTATAACCAAGTTGCTAGGTGTTGTTTTAATTCGTATTCATCTATCCCATCTTTCCACCAAAGATCTCAAGGTTATGTAGGTTTTCCATCATATTAGGACAGAGACACTGATTTATTTATTTATTTATTTGGTTTGTCAATTACTTACAAGATAATAGGTATAAGTAAAAACATAGTTATGAATACATGGATACATATCAGAAAAATAAAAAAATATAAAAGAAACAATAGGACAGGGATGGTAGGCATGTTGGTGCGCTTATGCACGCCCCCTACAGACCTATTAGGAAAGGGCTGAGGTCACTAGTAGACAGTCTAATGTTAAAGTTTTGGGGATTTGGGGAAGAAACCACAGAGTCAGGTAGAGTATTCCAGACATTGACCACTCTGTTGCTGAAGTCGTATTTCCTGCAATCAAGTTTGGTGCGCTTAACCTTAAGTTTGTATCTATTGTTTGCTCTTGTATTGTTGTGGTTGAAGCTGAAGTATTCATTGACAGGTAGGACATTGCAATGTATGATTTTATATCCTATACTTAGATCGGACCGAAGGTGGCGTAGTTCTAGATTTTCTAGGTCTAGAATTTCAAGTCTGGTGGCATAAGGAATTCTCCTCCATGCTGCATCGAGAGCCCAGGAAAGGTTGACTCCTTCCTATGATGTCATTTAACTGAGTCTGTACTAAGATATAAAAGCCAGCCCCCGGAAGAGACCCCAGCTTTTGACTCAGCTCCTTTCAGTCAGTAGCTGTGTCTCTGAAAGCTTCTGTTAGATAACACTCACCAGCGATCTTCAATGCTGTTTTCCCTCTTTTCAAGCAAGGTTGGGAGCAGTGTTGCCAGAGTGCTGTTCAGGCAAGTTGGGCAGCGTCGACCTCCCCCATGCCTGCAGTTTGAGCGGTCGTAAAAAGCGATCGGCAAACCAATACCAGTGTCAGCCAGCTGATCCTTTGGCCAGAGGCTGCCCTTTCCTTTGCTTACTTCACTCAGGGCTCTTTATAGCCTAAGGAGAAATTATTCGATCTCAGAGCCTGTTTCCCATAGTCAGCGGCCATCTTGGATTGAAGCCTTCCACCACGAGATGAGCAGCCATTTCGTAAACCCGGGGGCCAATTTATACCCTAAGGGGCTTAATACAAAAATTTTACAAACAGTTTCTTTCCATTCTAAGAGCCTTTATTCTTCAAATGGGGCAAGATAAGGGTCAGGCAGAGTCCCCCCCCCCCAGTGGAACAGTCTCTTAAGCCAATAACAGAAAAAGTTGTAGGCAATGCACCCAATCAGTCCAGAGGGAGGTGGCTGCTAAAATCAGAGCTAAGGCTATAGCCCCTAAGGAGGCAACTCAGGCTGAGTTGAGGGCAGAAAAGCGCAGACATGCAGCCCTAGAGAGGCAGTTCAACAGAACTATTCAACAGAAGGGAGTGCAACTACAGCAGGTTTCACGTGATACCTGTGGGCCCCAGCCAAGCCCTCCCAGGGGAGGAGAAGTTATCTATGAGCCTTTTCATCCTCCATCCTGGTCTCCTGAGGCTTTTGCAGTACAATGATCCTCAGGATCTCAGCAGATCTGGGCCTTATTTCCAACAGGATTCTGGGCCCTATGCCCCCCCTGCTCCCTCCACGCCTTGAACCTCTTCTCAATCTAGGCCCGAAGCCACCTTCACTCCCTCAACAGCAGGCCTTTGGCCTTCTGCCCCTACCTTTGAGCATAGACCAGGGGATATCCAAGATGTTGTCTCTTTGGCCATTAGGCAGGGATTGGCTGAAGGCTTCAAGCAAATCCTTCGACCTCCGAAAAGGGTTCAGGCCCTTCTCCCTTCTCAATCTATAAGTTGCCACATCACCTAGATTTACACAGGCCCCAGGACCTCAGGGTCAATTCTTCTCTACCAGAATGGGAGGAGGTTGATGAGGAGGGAAGGGCTTCACCATCTGAACACAATTACTCCTCTTGTTCAGAACGTGAAGTGGGTGAGACCTTTGACCAAAATCTTTCAGAGGAAGAGAACTCTCACCCAGAGCAGACATCCTCTGCATTCATCTTCAATCCTTCTCTCTTCAGGCCATTACTCAGCATGGCCTTGGTCACTGCCAAGCTGTCGCCAGAGGAAGTGGCTCCAGAGCCACAAGGAATTCCCGCTAGCCAGGGAGACTCATTCTTCTCCAAGCCTGTAGTCCATGCAGGGGTTTTGCCTTCTCCCACTTTGTTCCTGGACATAGTCAAGAAACAGTGCGCTTCCCTTTCGGCAGGTCCTCGCCCATCTTCTCTGGATTAGCGTTTCTACAACGTCAGTGCGGCCCTGGACAATTCCCTGGCAGTGCCTTCTGTTGACATTCCAGTTCTGGCCTCGTTCCCATTTTCTGGCACTCTCACGTGGGCATCCATATGGTGGCTGCACCAACTCCAGATTAGATTGCCTATATCTGACCTTCGGTCTCACCAAGGCCTTAATAAGATTATCGCAGCGGCGGAATTCACTGCAGATGCCACTCTCAATTCCACCAAATTTGCATCTAGGGCCATGGCATCTTCAGTAGCAACAAGAAGACTGTTATGGCTCAGAAATTGGTAGGTGGAGTCACGCCGTAAATGGAAGCTGGTTTTAGTTCCATTCGCGGGCGATAAGCTTTTTGGCGATGCTCTGGCACCTTATCTCATCGAAACCAGAGATAAATGTAAAATGCTCTCTTCCTCTGGGAAGAGAGCCGACTATCGCTCAGCTCCTTATACTCCTTATAGCCCTTTCGGGAGGGTGGGGGTCGTTCCTGCCATTGCTCTAAGTAATCCCTCATTCTCCCCACCCATCGGAGGTTGCCTAGCCTTCTTTGCCTCCAAATGGGAGGAGTCAATGGCGGATGCCTGCGTGCTCAGCACTATTAGGTCAGGATTACAATTGGACTTCCTAATGCACGCCCCCCCCCCAAAAAAAATTGATCTGTGTTCCGATTGCCTTCCTAATTTCTTCTATAGATGTTTTATTATTCAAATTTTGTTTCTCTTCATCAGTAATTTTGGGCAAGTTATTTTCATTCAAGCATTGATCAATAGATTCTTCTGGTATTTCTTCCTGTTTATACAATTTCATAAAAAACTCCTTAGCAATTTCTTTCTTTTCTTGGGTCTGCATACATAATTTCCCTTCCTGATCTTTAGATTTATCATTTAGATTTATCTTATGTTTTACCAAATCTATTTCTTTCTTAATGTTTAAATTGTTCGGGTCCTTTTGTCTCCTTGTTTCCAAATCTTTCAGTTTCTCCCTCCATACGTTTTGTTGCTGTCTTTTTTCTTTATTCTTTTTAATATTGTAAACAATAGTTAGACCTCTCACGTAGGCTTTGGTCATATCCCAAAGATTCTGTAGGGAGGTAAGTTCTCTTTTGTTTATTTCAAAAAATACATTCAATTCTTTCTTTATCATTTCAATATATTCTTTATCTGTTAGCATGGTATTGTTAAATGTCCATCTTCCAATTTTTCTCTTTCCTTTCCATTTAATTTGAATGGGATTGTGGTCAGCCCATAGGTTGGGCAAAATCTTGATCTTTTCAATATTCTCCATTAACCCAGGGTCCATCCATATCTATTCTATTCTGAGCCAAGAATGGTGGGGGTTCGAAAAAAAAAGTATATTGTTTTTTATTTGGGTTTAATTCTCTCCACACGTCTCTCAAGTTAAGTTCTCTTACCGTATTATTAAAAGACGAAGGGAATATTCTCCTTTTCTTTTTTCTTTTTTTGGAAGTTCTATAATCTTTATCTTTGTCTGGGATTGCATTATAGTCCCCTACAATGCATACATTAGCATACTCAAATTCTATTATCTTATGGTGAAGCCTATTAAAAAAGTCTTTTTGGTTTGTATTCAGGGCATATATTGTGATTAATAACATCTTTTTCTGGTTTACATTTATTTCTATAAACAGCATTCTCCCTTCTTGATCTTTGTATATTTGTTTATGTTGCAACCAATCCTTTACATATATTACAATACCCCCCTTTTTTTCGATTGCAAGTGCCAAATACATTTTACCCAAATTAATATTCTTTAAGAGGTCTGCTTCATTGTCTGGAATGTGCACTTCTTGGATGCAAGTTATGTCAGCATTTTGTTTCTTTAGTATCTCAAATATCTGTTTTCTTTTTGATGATAAATTTAAACCATTGATATTGACTGAAAATAAAGTGATTTCTCTTATCAGTGTCACTGACTGTGCGATGCATTTCTTGTTTCATTCCTTGTTCTAGGCTCTCTTCTTAGTTGGTTGCCTTTCCCTTCTTCTCTAAGATTTTGGGGTTCAGAGTGTGGATCAGATTCTTTTTCTCCAGAGAGTTGTTCCTCCTGGCTTCTTGTATTTAAGTCACCTCTACTTTCTTGTTCTTCCTCGGGTCCTAGGTGTCATTCACAAAATTCCTGTGCTTTTTCAATGGTATCAATTTTGTATTTTTTGTCCTGCCACGAAACTAAAAGCCCCTCGGGGGTGAGCCATCTAAATGGAATACTATTTCTAATAAGTTGAGTTGATAAAAACTGGTAGCCCCTTCTCTGCTCTCTAACTCTCCTGGGTATTGGTTTCAGTGTAACCACTTCATGATCTTTGTATACAAGTGGTTCATCTCTGGTCTTACTATAGAGCAGGTCTCGTGTTGTCTTCCTCACAAATTGAATGTGAACCTCTCGGGGTAGTCTATGTCTCCTCGCATAATGTGTATATACTCTGTAGACGTCATCTACATAATTTTCAATTTCCAGTTTGGGTTTCTGTAAGGCCGCCACTATCAGATTCATCATAATTACACATAAATCTTCCTTTCTGTCTTCCACCACATTTTGGAACCTAAGATAAAATGATGCCTTCTCTAATTCCATGTGTACCATCAATCCCGGAGTTCAAAGTAAAGTGCTTTCCAATTTTGTTCTGAATCTTCTAATTTCTTCTCCACCATCTCCGTTCTTGCATCTACTAAATTTCATTTCTGTTCATTTTTTATCACTTCTTTCTGCATCTTTCCAATCTTACTATTCAATTTTTTTATTTCATTTTTCACTTCTCCTATTTCAGTTCTCATCTCTGTTTTCATGTCTTCATGGTTCCTCACTATCAATTCATGGGTTTTTGTCATTTCCTGCATCATAGTGAGCGCTGTCTGTACTGTTTGCAGGCTTTGAGCTGAACTAGTTTTTTCTGCCAATAGCATTGCATCGATAGATCTCTGCCCCATAGGTGAAGACATTGTTATTTTACTTTTCTTTCCTGATTTTACATTTGTAATTGATGCTGTTGCCATTTTAACTATCTGTAGCAGCTGTTTCCAATTTTCCTATCCTTTTCAGGTCAATAGTAATATTAATACATATATTATTATATTATTAATTACAAAAATTCTATTATGGAAATTCACAATCAGCTCTTATTTCTATTTTTACTAATTGAAGTTATTCAACTATTACAATACTTAAGAGAATTCAATATTAATCAAATACAAATATATTTACTCACAGATTCAACAGTGTTACATGCTTAATTAATTAATTTGAAGTAGCCAATTCGTTAATTAAATTCTTATCTATATGTAAATATCAATTAGTCTATTTCTTTAGAGTTGTTAATTATATGCTTATCTCAGAATAAAAATTTCTAAGTTTCTTACAATATGATTATATTTAAAGGTCTGAGTTCTATATTTATACAGCATACTTTCAATAATTTTTGAATAATTATTAATCAGTATTCTTAGCTCAATATTCTAACACATACATATCTCTTAAGATTATGTTTTACCAATATTATTAGTTACATCTATGTTGACCAGTTGAGTGATGTCCATGATCTTCCGGTTGGGTGCTGCATTGATGCAAAGCTGAGGAGCGGATCGCTGCTCTGAAAGGATCCGATTTTCACTGTTCAGTGGCTTCCAGGAGTGTGTCGGACCTTGGAGGGGTTGACAGATGAAAGGGGAAGACCTGGAGATCTTGGGGAGGTGCCACGATCCCAGAGACTACAAGAGAATCCCCCGAAAACCAACAGCAGAAGAGGCAGCCCAGCAGCTAAAAGAAGGAAGGAAGCAAAGAGTGGAGAACAGCAAATTGAGCAGTGGAAAGGTGAAATTAAAGAAGATTTCCAGAATACTATTTATACAACAAAGGGAAATTGAAAATTGAAACTCCAAACTGAACAGTGTAGTGAAGCAGCAGAAACATTGGAAGGAGTACTAACTAAAGAAACGGCAGTAATTCGTGCTGATTAATGGAGTGCTGAAAATGGAGGAGCTGAAGGGTGAGACAACAGTGTTTACTTTTATCTTGGGAGTTGAAAAGTGGGTTGTATAATTATATTTCTTGGCATTTGATGTTGGAGAACTGTGGGAAGAAAGAAAGAAAAAGTGACAATGATGATGTCCAAGTGAGACAGAGAGATCAGAAGAACAGCTTAGAGTAAAAACTTGAAAGGAGAACAACTAACACTTTGAAAGATTTAAGGAAAGTATTGAGGAAAGAAACTTTATAATTGCAATATTTGTCTGATAACTGTGATAATGAAAAAAGGAAGAAATAAGACAATTATGATTTATAAGTGGAACTGGGACCATGTGGAGAAAAAGAATAAAGGAGCCAGAAGAAGCCAAAACAAAACGGTGGAAGTGACTGTGAAAATTTAAAGAAGACATTTTGAATTCGAAATAAGAACTGTAATAAGGTAGAAGAAGAAGAAGAAGAAGAAGAAGAGGAAGAAGAGGAAGAAGAAGAAGAAGAAGGTGGTCAAGGTCTTTTTGAAGGGTAGCAGTATTGTCTGTGGTATTGGACAGCTTTATATCATCAGCGAAGAGAATGCAGTTGCTCTTAATATGATCACAGAGGTCATTTATGTAGAGTATGAAAAGAGTTGATCCTAGAACACTGCCTTGGGGGACACCACTGTTGACAGGTACAGAATTTGATAGGATGCTCCCAATTTTGACCATTTGTTGTCTGTTTGACAGGAATGTTTCTATCCAGTTATGCAGGTGTCCAGAGATACCATAAGATTTTAGTTTTAGGAGTACCACTGAATCAAAGGCTTTACAGAAGTCTATGTAGATTGCGTCTATTGTTTTGCCCTGATCGAGTTGTGTAGTCCATATGTTTTTGCAGTGTAAGAGTTGCAGATTACAGGATAGTTTTTTTCTGAAACCAAATTGTTTATTAGAGAGTAGGTTGTTTGTCTCTAAGTGGAGGATGATGGATTGGTTAATAATTGATTCCATGACTTTACAGGTGATGCAGCATAAAGAGATTGGTCTGTAATTTTCAACTAGGCTGGGGTTTCCCTTTTTGAAGATGAAGATGACCATGGCTTGTGACCATAGTTTAGGCAAGGAACTGGTCCTGAAAGATTTTTCAAAGATTATGCTAAGAGGTTCAGCTATGGCAGTGGATAACTTTTTTAAGAAGTAGCCACATATTCCGTCCAGTCCATTAGCAGCACAAAAGCAAGCATTAAACACCAGATCCATAAAAGCAAGACTTTTCCACACTAGACAGGACCAAAGGAGCAGGGTATGCAGAGAAACTCAGAGACAGTCCAAAACATAGTGTCAGGTGGAAGATGCCGGCAAGTACAGCGTACTTTGAACAACACAATCAAGTAGCTGGTATTGTGTACAGGAATATCTGTACAGAATACAGATACAGATTAACAGAGTTGGAAGGGAACTTGTAGGTCATCTAGCCCAACCCCCCACTCAAGCGAGAGACCCTACACCATTTCTGACAAATGGCAGTCCAATCTCTTCTTGAAAGTCTCAACTGATGGCGCTCCCACATCTTCCGAAGGCAAGCTGTTCCATTGGTTGATTGTTCTCAACTGTCAGAAAGTTTCTCCTTATTTCCTGGTTAAATCTCTCCTTGTTCAGTTTTCATCCATCATTCCTTGTCTGGCCTACAGACACTTTAGAAAATAGCTTGACCCCTTCCTCCCTGTGGCATCCCCTCAAATATTGGAAGACCGCTATCATGTCTCCCCTGGTCCTTCTCTTTACCAGACTAGCCAAACCCAGTCCCTGCAACTGTTCGTTGTATGTTTTAGCCTCCAGTCCCCTAATCATCTTGGTTGCTCTTCTCTGTACTTTTTCTAGAGTCTCAACATCTTTTTTATAATGTGGTGAATAAAACTGGATGCAATACTCTAGGTGTGGTTTTACTAAGGCTTTATATAGTGGTATTAGTACTTCCCTTGATCTTGACTGTATCCCTCTGTTAATACAATTTAGGATTGCGTTAGCTTTTGGGGCTGCTGCTGCACACTGCTGGCTCATATTTAGCGGGTTGTCCACTAGGACTCCAAGATCCTTCTCACAGTTATTTCTATTGAGCCTGGTTTCACCCAGTCTGTATGTGTACTTTTGGTTTTTCTTGCCTAAGTGTAGGACTTTACTTTTCTCTACATTGAATTTCATTTTGTTAGATATGGCCCAGTGTTCTAGTCTGTCAAGATCCATCTGGATCTTGAGCCTATCTTCTTGGGTGTTAGCTATTCCTGCCAGCTTAGTATCATCTGCAAATTTGGTAAGTTCCCCTTCTATTCCCTCATCTAAGTCGTTAATGAAGATATTGAAGAGTACTGGGCCTAAGACGGAACCTTGTGGCACTCCACTGCTTACTTCCCTCCATGTAGACTTAGACACATTAAGGACTACTCATTGAGTACGGTTTGCCAGCCAGTTGCGAGTCCATCTAGTGGTGGTGCTATCTGTTCCACTTTTTTCTAGCTTACTAAGAAGTAGGTTGTGGTCTACTTTGTCAAATGCCTTGCTGAAATCTAAATATATTATGTCCACAGTATTTTGCTGGTCTACTAATTTAGTCACTGTGTTGAAGAATGAAATAAGATTGGTTTGGGATGATCTGTTTTTAACAAACCCGTGCTGACTGCTAGTTATTACTTTACTTGTTTCTAGAAGTTGGCAGATCTGTTTTTTTATTATCTTTTCCAGTATCTTCCCGCGTATTGATGTTAGGCTGATTGGTCTATAGTTTCCTAGGTCTGTTTTTTTCCCCTTTTTTGAAGATGGGAACCACATCTGCTCTTTTCCAGTCCTCTGGTAGTTCCCTGGTGCTCCAGGATTTTTGAAAGATGTGGTGCAGTGGTTCTGAGATGACCTCTGCCAGCTCCTTTAAAACTCTGGGATGTAATCCATCAAGCTCTGGTGATTTGTTTTCATCAAGATCAGACAGGTGTTCTCTTACTATTTTTTTGTTTATTTTAACTTTTATTTCTGGTCTGTCTTTTACAGTTATGTTTTTGGTGGGTTGAGCTATAGTTTCTTTTTGCGTGAAGACAGAGGCAAAGAATGAGTTAAGCAGTTCTGCTTTCTCTCTGTTGCCTGTTACTTCCTTGCCATCTTCTTTCTTTAGTGGACCGACTGTTTCCTTGATTGAAACAAAGGAAATAAGGCACAGTAAAGAGGAGAGGCGGGCTCATCAGAGCAAACCAATTTGGATCCAGCTGATCATCAGAACAAAGGGTTCACCTGAACCAGTCCAAACTGGTAGAATCTCACGCCTGACAATAACATCAGGAAGAAGGAATATGAGAAGCTGGAGAAGAATTAGTCTCTGAAGGAGGAACTAAAGCGGATATGGAAAGTAAAGTCCAAAGAAGTCCCAGGGGTGGTAGGGAGGAGCACTTGAGGCTGTAAGTCCTAAGCCAGGAGATGGGCTCCAAGATCCCAGAAACAATCTCATCTCTCTCCATGAAGAAGAGTGCTAGGAATAGCTAAGATCTTTCACAGAACTCTTAAACTCCCAGGCCTCTGGAAGAGGTCCAGAGATAGCAGAAGACACTGACCACATATAAGATTGTGAAGGGATTTTTATTCAATACATATATGGACTTGATGCCCTTACAAATTCTATAATAGAAGATAGTCTGAGAGACATTAATTTAATTCAGACCATCCAAGGAATTTTGAGAACCACTGAACTCTTTGAACCTTACCTGAGTTTAAGTCTTTTCATGTTATATTCAACTTTGTTTAATACACACTTCCTTTCCTATAGGCAGACACCTTTGGTTGAATTTATAGTACAGTTTGAAGGAGAACTGGTCAATCTACATATTGCACAATTAGGATGATTTCCAGTGGTGGGATTCAAAGTTTTTTACTATTGGTTCTGGTACTATCGGTACTGGCTTGGTGGGCATGGCAAGGGAAGGATACTGTAAAATCTCCATTCCTTTCCCACTCCTGGAGGAAGGTTACTGCAAAATCCCCATTCCCTCCCCACCCCACTAACCTGCTTTCCAGCTCCCTTCTCTTGTGCAGGGCAACAAAAGAAGACCCAGCAGATCAGCTGGGACTCTGGAGGCAGAGAATAGGTGGGGGCAGGGCCAGTCAGAAGTTTGCCAGTTCTCTGAATTACTCAAAATTTCCGCTACCGGTTCTCCAGAACCTATCAGAACCTGCTCAATACCACCTGTGGTGATTTCACATATAAAGCATTCATCAATCTATGTTGTCCAGCACCAGGATGAGGGCTTTAAATAATGCTTCTTTCAAAAAAAAAAAAAGCATGCATAAAGATTCAAGGACACATTTTTTTCAGACTGTGATATATTTATGGAGGTGGTCGCTGGGGAATCCATCTTCTTGACAACGTCTTCTCCTATGATCCTCCTCTGCTGATGGAGGAGCTAAAGATACATGACTGGTATGCAGAGGTTGTAGAGGGTGAGATTTTAATTTGCTCAAGTATCAAATGTAACTATGGCTTTCAAATGTCTTCATAAACAAGTTGGGGAGGAAAAAAAAACTTGAGAAATGAAAAGACATAAAATGCCAGAGAAACCACAATCCTTATTTCATCTCCTCAGACCTTGGACATCCTGGGGGAGGTGAGATTAGGAAGGTTTTAAAAAAAGGTAAAGATGGAAATGCAAAACTATTTCTGTTCTTTTAGCAAGAATCTATGGTTCTGTTCAGAAAATTCTCAGAAGCTAATCTGAGATTGAAAGTATTTTTCTCTTTAGATTCAAGTAGACTTTCTGTGAACAGGTAGTCCTTGACTTAAAACTGTTTGTTTAGCAACCATTCAAAGTTAACTTACATCCAGTCCTTGTGCTTGCGAGTGTTACAGCATCCTCATGGTCACCTAAATCAAAAATCGAGCGCTTGGCAACTGGAATGTACTTTTGACACTTGCACAATTGCACACTTGATTTGATCACCATTTGTAACTTTCTGAGCAGATTGCAACAAGAAAAGTCAATGCGGGAAGCCAGATTTGTTGAACGCCCTGCGGTGATTTGCTAAACAACTGTGACAAAAACGTCCTAAATTGGGCAAAACTCATTTAACAACTGCCTTGCTTAGCAACAGAAATGTTGGGTTCAATTGTGATCATACCTATAATTGAGGAATACTACAATTTATACTTACTGTATACAATTAGTTTATTTAATAACTTTTCTAAATTGTTACATTATTCCTGAAATGGATAATATTACATTTGGAAGGCAGCAAAGATTAGTTCCTGTCTTTCAATTTTGGCTACCCTGAAATTAATTCCCACAACACTGTCAAACTATTTACTAAGACTGTATTAGTATTCTTCTTCTCATCCTTCCTATTACCTATCTCCTTTTCTACTATATATCTTTACAATTTATATTGTTTTATTTAGTTTCCTAGTATGATTTTGATTGCTTATTTAGTATCCTACGGCTATCACTAAGAGTTGTATCATTCATGATGAATGTATTTATGAGTATGATCATGATTCATCACTTATATCTTTTATGTACACTGAGAGCTTATACACCAAAGACAAATTCCTTATGTGTCCAATCACACTTGACCAATAACTAATTCTATTGAAGCTGCGGTGATGCAGTGGTTAGAGTGCAATACTGCAGGCTACTTCTGCTGCCTGCCGGCTGCCTGCAATTTGGCAGTTCAAATCTCACCAGGCTCAATATTGACTCAGCTTTCCATCTTTCTGAGGTGGGTAAAATGAGGAACCAAATTGTTGGGGGCATTAGGCTGTAAACTACTTAGAGAGGGCAGTAAAGCACTGTGAAGCGGTATGTAAATCTAAGTGCTATTGCTATTCTAAAGCAGAGAGACTTCAAAATTTCATTTCCAAATTTTGACAGTAGTAAGTTAGATGATAGTTTGGTCTAAGTTAAGGTCACCTACTAGAAGTGTCTTTGTGAAATAAAGCAAAAGAGGAAACAGTATTCATTCTTTTTTTAAAAAAAATCGTCAACACTGCTTCTGCCCTTAAAATACAAAATTGATTCGCTCGATAGAACTGTACAAATTGTTTCACTCTTGATAACAGATAATGCACCAGAGAGCCAAGCACACACAAATACCTCTGACAAAAATGTGAATAGCCAATCATAAATTTTCCAGAATGCCTGCCTGCTACACACTTTGTATTAATTACTCTTTTTTTTTCTCCTGTGGATCTGCTTAATGCAAAGTTTAATATTCTGGATAAGTCCTGAAGGGAAATACTTCTGTATAGTGAGTAAAAATTTTAAACCATAAATAAGACACATCTCAATTTCAATGAACTTTTGGAAGGCAAATAAGGATTAGTTGGTGGGGTAAAGATTCAGTGGTGGGATTCAAAAATTTTTACTACTGGTTCTGTGGGTGTGGCCTGGTGGGTGTGGCTTGGTGGGCGTGGGAGGGGAAAGATACTGTAAAATCCCCATTCCCTCCCCACCCCACTAACCTGCTTTCCAGCTCCCTTCTCCTATGCAGGGCAACCAAAGAAGACCCAGCCGATCAGCTGGGACTTGGGAGGCAGAGAAGAGATGGGGCGGGGCCAGTCAGAGGTGGTATTTGATGGTTCTCCGAACTACTCAAAATTTCTGCTACCAGTTCTCCAGAACTTGTCAGAACCTGCTGAATACCACCTCTGTAAAGATTTCTCCATTTTGTTATGTTACATCTCAGCTGAATATGCATTGTTGCACTGTAGGTACAGGTAGTGCTCAACTTACGACCCCAATTGAGCCCAAAATGTCTGTGGCTAAGCGAGATAGTTAAGTGAATTATGTTCCATTTTATGACCCTTTTGCCACAGTTGTTAAGTGAATCATTGCAGTTGCTAAGTTAGTAACACAGTTGTTAAATGAATCTGGATTCCCCATTGACTTTGCTTGTCAGAAGGTCACAAAAGTTGATCACATGACCCCAAGATACTACAACCATCATAAATATGAACCAGTTGCTAAGTATCTGAATTTTGATCACGTGACCATGGGGATGCTACAACAGTTGTAAGTGTGAAAAATGTCACCTTTTTCAATGCTGTTCTAACTTTGAACTGTCACTATCATTAAATGAACTATGGTAAGTTGAGAACTACCTGTATTGGAATAGGTGCATCGACTTGTGAATATACACAATTTTCTCGAGATTATCTGGAGCAATTCCTATGGCTGGTCTTTCAGAAGGCCAGGCTGTATTTGTTTATATTCCCAGAGATTTCGCACTCCCCTGTATTGTCCCTTTCAACATTACTATGGATGACATGATAATGTCAGAAATGTTGACTGCTTTCATTTATTGTCTTTTATATCCCAGAATGGTTTAGCTTTGAGTTTCTTGTACCTTGCCCAAAATCTGTTAGATTGGAAGGTGGAGGGGAAGGGTTATTTCATAAATAAAATTAAATGTGGAATCTGCTATAGTCTGGACTGAAAAGACAGTATTTAAATAAGGGATAGTTCTGGATTGATAATCACTCCTAATGTCTACAAATGGCCAGCAATATAGGCTTTTCAGAAATCCATATGGGTGTGACATTTGGTATCCCGTTTTCCAAAACCTATCCTGCCTCTCTTGCTTATTTTTTTTTGGGGGGGGGGAGGATGGGGGGAAGAAGGTCTGTGGTAACTTTGGTTGTAAGTCAAGAACTACTTAAATGGTGCAAACATTTTGGCAATGTTAGCAAAAGGGAGAGCTTCCAAAATAGAGCAATGCCATAAAGTTCCATCTATAAAGTGTTCTCTACCAATAAATGAGACTTTTTGTAAGTCAGGGTTGAAATGAGGGATCCTTGGTGCTCTCTGAGTTTGTTTAATTTTCTTGCAGACATTTCTGTTCTGTCCGAAAAGATGAAAGAGTACATACACACACACAAACACAGGCAGGCAAGCTGGCTCGGACTTCACAGAGTTAATTCTTTGGAACTGATAATATTCTTGGCATTCCACCACGTCCTGCCTGCCAAGTCCGAACTGATAGCAAATGAAATTTTACTCACAGAAAATCACAAGGCAGTCCACAAAGAAAATCTGAAGTAAGGTTAAACTTTGCCCCGTACAAAGTTTCAGGAGAAAACACTCTCACTTTTATCCCCTGTGGGGTGTGGCTCAATGACTCAGCTCACTCTCTGACCCTCCCAAGCCTCCTACATTGCTGCTCATGTTTCTCCCTACAACGCTGTTTAGGATCAAGCCAACACTCTTCCTCTTTACTCCCTGTCAGGGGCTGCTCCGATATGCCTTCCTCCTGATTAATCTCAGGCTGTTCCTCTCAGTTGTCTGATGGAACCTGAGGCATTACCAGGGAGGAAGGTCCTGGGGAGGAAGGCATTCCCATTTCCTCCTTCTCATCTTCCAGGTCCTCTTCCTCTGACAGCATAGGCTCGGGAATTGGGGCCACAACACATTTCATTACCTAAATTGATGCCCTTACATAGTTTGGGTAATAAAGGTCTGCAAGAAAACAACCAAACTCAGACAGCACCAAGGGCGCCTCATAAAGTTCCCTGTTGAACTAAATGCCAAGAATTATTTGCAAAGGACCTTTATTTCAATTAACTGCTTGTAAATTGATGAGAATACATTATATTTACAAGCTACCCATTTCATTTATGTATTCCATAAAACACAGCAGACTTATTCATTGCAGCACAGAGAACCCACAAATTATGCACTCAACCTGCAAATGCAGAAATCAAAAAAGTCTTTTTTCCCCCCTCCATCTATGTTGGCCTTCAAGTTCCAGAATTCTTTACCAGTATATGCACACATGACATTTAAATGTGTGCTGAAAGCAAGTCATCCCATCAAATATCATGACTGGCTTAGCAGGTTTGCACAGCTAAAGTTGTGTTTGGGAGAGAAGAAAATAAGAGGATTTGGATGAACTTACAAATTTTGCCCATGATTGAGGATCCTAGTAAAGAGGTTTGGTGGTTGAAATGAGTTTTGAGAGAGGGCTCAGATATGAGCCATACCCAGTGGTGGGCTGCAGCCTGGTCATGACAGTTCGGGCAAACCGGTAGTTGCGATCACTGGCTGAGCCCATCCCCCCTGCTCCTATGCTATCCTTTCCATATTTAATTAACTTTCTGGCTCGTTCCCCCCATCCCCACTGCCCAGATAAGTTCCACGCAGTCCCTGCTGTACTCACCAGAGCTGCCTGAGTGGATTAGTTGCATGTTTGAAGCTGTGTTTCACTCCCAAAGGGGTGTGTGCAAGTGAAGCGAGCACCTGCCCAACTGCCCACCTGTTCACAACCAGAAAACCAGTTGCTAGCGTAAGTGCAGCCCACCTCTGGCCCTACCTGTGTCTCTCAGTTCTGCCCAGTCAAATTCAAAATGCTGAAAACTGATAACATGGTCTAGAATACAGGTAATCCTTGGCTTACGATCATTCATTTAGTGGCCAAAATTACAACAGCACTGAAAAAGTGACTTATGACCTTTTTCATGCTTATGACAGTTGCAGCATCCCCATGGTCACATGAACAAAATTTGGACCCTTGGCAAGTGGTTCATACTTATGATGGTTGCAGTGTCCAAAGGACACCTTTTGCAACCTTCCGTTGTGGTTTGCTGGCAGCCTGTGCAGATGGCAGCGGAATTGGATGGTGGGGAAGAATGGAGACCAGTCCAGGAGTCTGGGGAGGACTCAGTCGAGGGTCCTGCGTCTGATGCAGAGATGGGGCCAGGACCATTTGGGAGTTGTGTGCTGACATTCGAGCCTCCAGAATCTGGCAGCAGCAAGGCAGAGAAACAAAGTGAACCTGTTCCCAGTGCTCGTGTGTGCAGAGCTGCAAGAAGGCAAGAGCAGCTAAGACAAAAGGGCCAACTCGGGAGTAAGGTTTGGAGGTGATTGCCCCTCCCCTAAGGTATAAAGGAAGTGCAAAGATAGAGAAACCTTTGCAGGAAGCAAAGTCGTTCACTCTGATCAGATTAAACCTTGAAGTTCTGTGTGGACTTTGTACTTTGGTTGTTTTTTTTATAGTTAATTTGGCACTTTAGTTGTTGGCAGCAATTGAAAGGAGATAAAGGTGGGTGCTTATCTCGAGCAACTGTTTGGGACTCATTATCAGCTGGGAATGAACATAATTCTCAGCATTGAAATAAAACAAGAGTTGTTTGGACTAAACATGTGCTTAATTATGGTCTCAGGAAGCCTTGGTCATAACACCTTCTGACAAGCAAAGTCCCTGTCTTACTGTCCCCATTTATCTGGTTCTTGTTTATGTTCATACTTATATTTGTTATCTTGTACATGTTTGACAAACAAACAAACAAATAAATAAAAGTCAGGGGGAAAACCAGATTCACTCAACAATCGTATTACTAACTTTCCAACTGCAGCGATTCACTTGACAAATGGTTCAAAACCTCACTTAACAACTGTCTTACTGGACAGCGAAATTTTGGGTTCAATTGTGGTCACAATTCGAGGACTACCACTGCACTATGAAAGTTGGACTGTGTACTTCTTGTGCAGCTTAACTGGCCAGATGTAAAAAAGAGAAGGCAAGCAACTGAACCAGGCACAAAACCACAAGTTTGCAAAAAACTCTAATCTGACTCATTGGGAGCCCTAACTTTGGAATTGTTTGCATAATTGGTGTACATTTTATGTAGCTGACCAAAATTGTCTTCCTTTTGCCCTTCTTATATATGTACTTTCTCTGATTCTGCTCCTTTAATACATGGTATTTTGTAACATCTCTGAAATAACAGCAGGCTCTCACAAGATATAAAACCATCAAGATGAACCTGGTACCCTCCGGGTATATTGGATTCCTTCCTAGTCAGAAATTCTAGGATATCATGTTTTGGTCTTTAGAACAGCCTAATCAATATATCCTGTAGAGTTTCAGCCCCATTGTTCAGTTCATTCTAAATTTGATATTAATACCTATATATTTACTAATTTGTCACATGTTTGTGTTTTACTGACAAACCATTTTTTAAAAGAGCAAAAATCAATATTTGTTGCTGTATACAATGAGCCTTGAGAAGCATGATTTTGTATTCAGTTTTCATTAATATATGCTGTAATATAATTATATTTTATATGCAGGTAAGATTCTGCTATGGACCAGTGATTTTTAAGCATCATTCCATAATATATGACATTGTATCCAGCTTTCTAAATTACAAATGATAAGGAATGCTGTTTAAGAGTCATTCCTCAAATTATAGTAAATTTGAAAGCTCTTTCTTTCAAGATTTAGATGGAAACACAATGATGGAAGAAATATTTTAAATCAGTCTTTCATTATGCATTTGTTTGCTTCACCGTCGAAGGAGCATATTTAATTATCTTTTAATTGATTATAATTTATTTGTTTCTAGTTTGAGCCCATTTAAACAGTATTTTATTGAAAATAAGAAAGAGACTATTTTTAAAATTGTTAGTTAAAAAACAGTGGAAATATTAAAACTTGGAGTCTACAATGCAAAGGAGAAGCAATAGAAATCTCATAAGAAGAAACTTATCTATTGTATTATAAAATCAGTATTTTAGTGTTAATTCTTCCATATTACTGATAGCACAACCATCAAATTCTATGTTTAGACGGTAAAAAATGAACATTCTGTTTATTGAGATCTGCTCACTTTAATTTTCTGCTAACCCAGTAAAAAAGAACATTTTGGCCCAAATGATGTTTCTTCCCATACCACAATATAATTTTTTCCCCAGGAATTGTAAAAGTATCCAGATTCTGGTTTCAAGCTCTGTATCTCCATCAAGACTGACCATGAGCTTTTACAATTTTAAGCAGGACAATGCTGAAAATTATCTCACAATAATGAGACATGGTTTGTTACTGCCAAAAACCACTACATGGTGGTGTTGGGGAATTTCAGAATTCAGTCTCATTAAATTGAAAAGGAATAAAAGAACTACAGGTAATTGCCGGTGGAAAGTTGAAAGGTGAAACTAATTTTGCCTGCTTTCCTAGTTTCAATTTAACCTTCTGGGTGATGATATGACCTTCCTACCTGAATTCTATTCAGTCTTCAAAAGCAAAGTTACAAGCAGTAGAGTCTTGCCATTCAGGTGGATAAAATGGGATTTCCCAGAAAGGTATAAAATAATTGGATATGAAAACTAAAAGTACTGATTCTGGAAGACTACAATCTAATTTTAAATATCTCTTTGCTCTTAAATTGTATTTGTTCATTATAGAAATAGCTGCCCTGCAGAAACAAGAATGGAATTTGGGCTATGATGGACACTCATTTTGCTTAAATGACCAGAGCAGGAAATGTGTACAATCCCATTCTAGTCTGTTATATGGGAAATCTTCAATTTACGACTGTCATTGAACCTGGAATGATGCCTATTAGTCATATAGGTCATTAAACAGGTCATCATGCAACCATTCCTGATTTTACAGCCTTTTTGTGGTGTTTGTTAAGTGAATGGGAGTAACTACTGGAATCCTGACAGAATCATCACAATTGTTAAGTGAAGATGATGGTTGTTAAATGAATCCATTGTTTGCAAAAATGTTATAAATTGTAATCACATGACTGGGGGACACTGCAAAGAGCTATCAATGTAGGCCAATTGTCAACCTCTCCCCACAACGAAAGAGTTGAAAGGGACATTGGAGGTCTTCTAGTTCTACTCCTGCATAAGCAGAAAACCTTATACCATTCCAGACAAATGGTTGTCCAATCTGTCTTAAAAACTTCCAGTGTTGGAGCATTTACAACTTCTGGAGGCATGTCATTCCACTGATTAATTGTTTTCACCATCAGGAAATTTCTCCTTAATTCTAGGCTACTTTTTTCCTTCGTTGTACAAAAGAAAAAAGGGTTAACTTATTCTCCAAAGCACCTGAAGGTGAAACAAGAAGCAATGGATGGAAACTAATCAAGGAGAGAACCAACCTAGAACTAAGGAGAAATTCCCTGACAGTTAGAACAATTAATCAGTGGAATGACTCGAAAAAAATAGAATTACAGAGCTCAAAGGGCCCTTGGAGGTGTTCTAGTCCAACTCCCTACTTAGGTAGGAAACCCTGTACCATTTCAGACAAATGGTTGTCCCATCTCTTCTTAAAAACTTCCAGTGTTGGAACACCCACAACTTCTGGAGACAATTTGTTCCACTGATTAATTGTTTTCACCGTCGGGAAATTTATTCTTAGTTTTAGATTGGTTCTCTCTTTGGTTAATTTCCATCCATCCATTCTTGTCCTGCCTTCAGGTGCTTTGACACACACCCACTCTTCTTTGTGGCAGCCCCTTAGATATTGGAACATTGCTATCATGTCATCCTTAGTCCTTCCTTTCATTAAACTAGACATACCCACTTCCTGCAACCGTTCTTCATGTGTTTTAGCTTTCAATCTCCTAATCATCTTTGTTACTCTTCTCTGCACTCTTTCTAGAGTCAGAAATGTGATCATGTGACTGCAGGAGGAAGATGGAACTTCATTGGAACTTTGAATCTAGGTGGTATACAGCCCTGGAGGGATCTGTTGAAACTTCAAACAGCCTCTCAAGTGATTGGTCATAAGTTGAGGACTACCTGTAATACCATTCCTACCTAAGAGGATTTTGAACTTTTGTCCTGGAACAGAGTATCTGGGACTCAAGTCATCTCTTTTTTCTGTCACCTCCAAAATCATCTCAGCCCAAGTTTAGATGAGGTAGTTCCCTTATAAATTATAAAGTAATAATCTGAGGTGGTGGCAGAATCTGGCTTTTTTTTCTGACATGTTTACAAAGTTACATGGGCTGGGTCCTTTGTTGTTGACTGAATCACAGAATAAGAGTTGGAAGGCACTTTGGGGGTCTTCTAGTCCAATTCCCTGCTCAAGCAGGTAACTCTATACCATTTCAGATAAATGGTTGTCTAATCTATTCTTAAAAGCCTCCAGTGATGGAAGCACCTACAACCAGGGGTGGGATTCTACAGGTTCACACCTATTTGTTAGAACCAGTTGTTAACATTCTAAGCAGTTCAGAGAACCAGTTGTTAGAAGAAATTAGTGGCCTAATCCTGTAAGGAAGGCAGAAAGGAAACATTCTGGTGTTGCTTATAGAAACTGCCTCTCCGTTAACCCTTATTACATTCTTGGCAGGACTAGACTTCCTGTCTCAGGAACATCTCTGGAGTTTTTTTCCCTCCTTTGCTGGAACTTTGGTTGTATGGAGTGACCATTCAAAGTCACAATGGCACTGAAAAAAGTGACTTATGACCATTTTTCACACTTACGACTGTTGCAGCATCCCCACAGTCATGAGAGGCCAGGCGGGGAGGTGTATGCCTCGATGTGAGTGAAGTTGAGTTGGCCACGCCCAGCCAATAACATGACCACCAAGCCACGTCCACCCAATCACATGATCATCAAGCCACACCTACCACCCAAGCCACGCCCACAGAACCAGTTGTTAAAAAATTTGAATCCCACCCCTGCCTACAACTTCCGGAGGCCCTTCCAGAAGAATTGATCCCTTCAATTGTTAATGGAAGCTCAGAGCCATTAACAGAGTGCCTAACTTTGTCGTAAAATCTTCCGGCTTCCAGGTCAACCTTACTGAGATTGTATTACTCATAAATATTTACTATTTATGTGCCATGGTGGCACAGTGGTTAGAATGCAGTATTGCAGGCTACTTCTGCCGGCTGTTGGCTGCCTGAAATTTGCAGTTCGAATCTTACCAGCTTAGTGTTGACTTAGCCTTCCCTCTTTCTGAAGTCGATAAAATGAGGACCCAGATTGTTGGGTCTGACTCTATAAACTGCTTAGAGAGGGCTGTAAAGTACTGTGAAGTGGTAATATAAGTGCTATTGCTATTTAGACTTAGTATTGCTAACTGAATTTGGAGGAAAAAGGTGATGGAATTTGAGAGTACCTGAGAAGAAAGGTAAATAAGAAAATGAGAATTGGTAGGAATATCTGGAGTTGTACCTGATATGGAAAAAAATTAGATAATTTTCCTTCTGTTATAATAGCTAATGAAACTGAGAAAAAGCAGGACACTTAAAAGAAAATAGTTTGACACAGAGTGCACAGTTAACTCTGGAATTTGCATTCATAAGATATAACTATGGACAGCAACCATGTGGGCAGATATAAAGGAATGGATGGATACACTGCATGGAATCAAGTCAATATTGGCTCCTAGTGATCACACAGATAGGTTTTCTCCAAGCCAACCTGTCTCTAATCCGGTCCTTCAGGTCGTCCAACTGTGTATCCATGACTACTGTAATTGAGTCAATTTTGCTGCTGGTTGTCTTCTTCTTCTTTCCTTCCACCTTTCCCAGAACTATAGACTTATACAAAGAACTAGGTCTATGTGTCTGAAATAGAGTAATTTGAGTTTGGTCATTTGTCTCTTGAATGAGAACTCTGGGTATGATTTGTATGATTTGTTTTCAAGGCTAACCATGGTATTTTCAAGAGTCTTTTCTAACACCAAGGTTCAGAAGAGTTTGTAGTTTTTTCATTCAGAACAATAGAGTTGGAAGGTACCTTGGACTCTTTTAGTCCAGGGGTCTCCAACCTTGGCCACTTCAAGACTTGTGGACTTCAATTCCCAGAATTCCTCAGCCAGCTTTACTTTGCTTTGCTGGCTGAGGAATTCTGGGAGTTGAAGTCCACAAGTCTTAAAGTGGCCAAGATTGGAGAGCCCTGTTCTAGTCCAACCCCTTGCTCAAGCAGGAAATCCTATACCATTTCAGACAAATGGCCATCCAACCTCTTCTTATAAATCTCCAGAGCTGGATCATTCACAATTTCTGGAGGCATGTCATTCCACTGATCAATTGTTCTTACTCTCAGGAAATTTCTTCTTACTTCTAGGTTGCTTCTCTCCTTGATTAGTGTCCCTCCATTGCTTCTTGTCCTGCTCTCCCTCAGGTGCTTTGGAGAATAGCTTGACCCCCTCTTCTTTGTGGCGGCCCCTCAAATATTGGAACATTGCTATCATGTCACCTTTCCACTCCTTCTTTTCATTAAACTAGACATGAACAATTCTTGCAAACATTCTTCATATGCTTTAGCCTCCAGTCCAACTTCTTCAAAGTTCCACTTTCACTTCCATTGACAAATTAGTAGAAAGGAAAACAAAGTTATTTATGTAGGGTGAAAGCTACTCTTGTGTAGGTATTGAGAGAAACTGGAGCGATCCCAATGTATGTTTTTTTTTTGTTAGCCGTGGGCTCACTGGGTGATTCTGAATGGCTTACTTACTATTTCTCTGTCCAAATTACCTCTCTGTGAAAGCTTCCATGAGCTGTGGGAGGAAGTGACATAAAATGGAATAAATACACTTACAAAAGTAAAGGATGCTCAAATCTTGCAGCATTAGTATCCCATGAAGAGCCACAGTGGCACAGTGGTTAGAGTGCAGTAATGCAGGCTTCTTCTGCTGACTGCGGCTGACTGCAATTTGGCAGTTTGAGTCTCACTGGCTCAGAGTTGACTTGGTCTTCCATCCTTCCAAGATGGGTAAAATGAGGGCCCAGATTATTGGGAGAAATACGGTGATTCTGTAAATCACTTAGAGAGGGCTGTAAAAGCACTGTGAAGCATTATATAAGTCTAGGAGCTATTGCTATTGGCAACTGTGAGGAATACAATATTGGATGATCTAGTTTATCTGGCAGAGCTGCCCTTTGGTCATTTTTAATTCATATTTTTATATGTGTATTGCTACAGAGATGTTTTGCTAAATGCCAGGCAGTGATTAGGTACCTAGGAAATTAGTTCTTTTGGACCCAGAGTCAATGAATAAACCAGTAAATAAATCTTAGGGTTTATTATTAATTCAAGCAAAAATATTTACAAGCATAATATTAAAAAAGCATACATATCAAGCAAGATGAAACACAAATCTTTTGTGAGCTGCTGGGAGCTTCTTAATAACGGCAGCAGAGATACCACAAAGATTTCCATAGTACTAAGTTCTGTGCAGAAGCTACCAACTTAACAGCCATTGTTAGGGTTTTTATTTAAACCTGCCACTATGACTTCTTGGCCCTGCTTCTGTGATCATGATAGACCTGATCTTGACTGAATGGCACATTATTTAAAAGTGTCCCAAAGAGGCTTTTTCAAAAGGCAACTGGACTTTGTTATCCTTGAAGACATTTTCCTTATCATCCAAGATGCTTCTTCAATTCTGAAGAAGAAACTTCTTGGATGAGAAGTGAAATGTCTTCCAGGTAAAAAAAAAAAAACAAAGTCCAGTTGCCTTTTGAAAAAAAGCACCTTTGGGACAACCATGGCCTGGATGACTTAGAATCTCCATAGACATCACTCAAAAGTATGGGACTTTCACATATGAATGAGGGTTTGCACCTTTGCCTTTATTCAGCCTTCCTTTATTTATTTTTATCCAGCCTTCCCCTTTTTTCCTTTATTCAGAAAGAAGAGTGAAAAACAAACAACTTAGCTCAGAATGAGCTCTAAAGTTTGTTTTTTTATATGGAGGAGAACTCAAAATAGGTCACTAAACTCCTTGAAATAACAATAGTCTTCCATATTGCTAGTATAAGAGAAACACCAAACAATGCATCATTAATTTCCAAAGCTGTTGTGCTGATCTATTTATCTAAACATTAGTTCGTTTGTACTTTCCCTTCTCTTGCAAAGACTGTTAGCCATGTGCTAAGAAAATGGATTAAAGAAAAGAAATTGAACAGGTTAAATCTATTATGGGAAGCAGACGGTGATCCGTCATGCAAGCCAACTCCATTCTCAACTTCTGAATGTTCCTCAGTCATCTGCAGATAAGAACTTTCCAAAAATGGTCAGTGCTTATACTTGCTCTATACAACTGAAAACCTTCCAATAACAGAGATATTGATTGCAAAGCCAGAAACTGCAGACAATTTGGACAATCTTAGTGTACAAATTTAAAGGAACAATTGATACTCAAGATGCAATTGCTTGAATTATCATTTCTCTAACTGTTGTACACAACCATCTAGGTAAAAAAACAAAACAAATAAACAATAAAACCCAGTGATGATTTTTCCCCCTCTTTCATGAGAAATAGAACTATTAACCAGGTACAAATACTGGGCCAGAAGCTATCTTGTCAAGTTTTACTTTATTTTCCACACTTTAGCAGTTACTCTTTCAGCAAGACTTCACTGTATCACGTTTTTAAAAAAAAACACACAAACTGTAAACCAAGGATACAAGGAGGCCAATAACCCTGCAATAAAAAATCATTTATTGTACCCTTTTGAGAATACAATTATGTTGTGATTGGAAGGATCGGTCCTGTTGGGAGTTTTGACTCTGATGACTGTTAGATCGTGGATTGATGTCAGAACCAGGAAACGTTAATCTGAAGGGCAAGCCAGTTAATTAGCACGTTGCCTTAATGGGTATAAAAGGACACAGCTGAGCTGGTGCCTTTCGCCAGGAACAAAATGACTATTTTGAATGAGGACGTTATAGCAAAGAGCTCTCTGTTTGTTTGAATTTCGAAGGGGAGTCCTAACAGTTTCTGCCAGTCGTTATCTTGTTATTTCCTTCAGTTTGATTTGATTGTGAAACGGCTGCTTTATGTTTGTTCGTTTGAATTTCCAAGAGGAGACATAACACAATTAAATCCATTTCTAAGGACTGTTTCACTTTCAACTAAGCGAAGTAGAGATTTTTGTTGTGATATAACCGTTTTTATACTCCAGATTTTTTCTCTCTTGAAACTAACTGTGAAAAGAATACGTGCATATCATCTAACAATATGTGCAAAATTGCTGTTGTCATTGTTCTTGCTGTTGTTGTTAGGAGCATAGATGTTTTCCATATCCAGAACTAAAGTAGGCAAAGATATTTTGGATCTGATCGGATTTCCCTTCCCTCCCCATCCCCCCAAAAATGTATAAAAAAGAACAGCTGATGATTAAAGGCATGGAGACAAAAACATAGGAACAACAGTTGCTGTCATGCCCCTGGTGAAGACTGACTCTGAGGAAGAGGAGGAACAGCCAACAGGGAGTGGGAGTGTGGTTCCAGAGGTGGTAGAGGAGGCTGGAGAAGGGCAGAAGCCAGCTGAGCAGTCAGAGGAGGATCCAGGCCCATCCCCTATCCATCCTAGATCACGCAGGGAGGAGAGCATCAGGGAAAAGCGAGATCTACCGAAGAGGAGATTACCATGATCCTCCTCTTGGCTTTCAGCTGGAAGCTATGTATAAAAGTTTGTAACTACGCAGTTAGAATTGCTGGAGTCAAAGTTTAATTGTTTCCTTTGAAAGATGTTTATCTGTGTTGCCGTTCTTCCCATGGACTCTCCCCGTTATTTTCCTGGACTGCATGAGTAATTATCTTGGCTTGCTTCGGAACTCTCGTCAATGCGGTTTGTTTTGGTTTTTCTTTTGCCTCATTATTTACTTTTGTGACTTTAAACCGTGCCTAATAAAACAGTGAAGTTTAAGTTGAAGGCATTACTGGACTTTAATGTATGTTTTTGGGGTTGGGGTTATTTTGAGAGACTACGGGTCATCACAGTTGCAGGATTTGGGTTTGGCTATTCTGGAGGCTTTCACAACTGGGGCCGCAATGACCCGCAATGAGGGTTGTGTGAGTGGGTCTGTGACTGCCCTCTATGCGCATTGCAATACTTGTGCTAGTGGGGCAAGACTGCCTGCAACTCTCATGGTGACACCCATGTGAGTGGGGCCATGCATGCATGCAAATGCACCAGTGGTGGGATTCAATTTTTTTTTTTTTACTACAGGTTCTGTGGGCGTGGCTTGGCTTGGTGGGTGTGGCATAACTTGGTGGCATGACTTGGTGGGCATGACAGGGGAAGGATACTGCAAAATCTCCATTCCCTCCCCACCCCACTAACCTGCTTTCCAGCTCCATTAGCCTGTGCAGGGCAACAAAGAAGACCCAGCCAATCAGCTGAGATTCAGGAGGCAGAGAAGAGATGGGGACGGGGCCAGTCAGAGGTGGTATTTGTTGGTTCTCCTAACTACTCAAAATTTCTACTACCAGTTCTCCAGAACTGGTCAGAACCTACTGAATACCACCTCTGAAATGCACCCACAGTGGCTGGCCTCTCACATGGCCTGGTGATGATTAGGCCACAGCTTGGTAGCGAGCCACGGCCCACAGGTTGCAGACCCTGAGTTAACTAGTCAAAGCTTTGTGTTGATTAAAATGTTTCCATGGTTGGAAGTGAGACTGGGAGAAAATCTCACTGGCTCTGCTTTTTTAAGTTAAACTAACCAAAGTTCATATGAAATTTTAACAGACGGATCTTTCAGACTTTACCTCTACATTTTGTGAGATCAAAAATTACAAATCAAAATGCATAGTTGAGAAAGCAGGATACACAAATATGCATGTGAATGATAAAATCTGTTTTGGAAGAAATGCAGTTTTATTTTATTTAGATGCAGATGAATCCAGAACAATGCAGAATTTTCAACTTTGTCCATCATTTCCCAGAGTTGAATTTTGATGTACTTTTTGAGATTACCATTTTTTTCACAAAGTAAAAAGGCATTTTGAA